>NW_020955425.1:680875-926700 GCF_003031625.1 Empidonax traillii | reverse complement strand
AGCACCACATTGTGTTTATTATCCAGGGTATTATCCAGCCATTTTGTTCACTCAAATGAGGGAAATGTCAGGAGCTCCAGAGACTCGTGGCTCTCTTGATCCCCTCACTTCTAGTGGGAGAGCCAGATTACACATATATATCAGTAGCTGGCTGTGACAGCTATCTGAGATGTTGTCTGCCAATCTATGAGAAGAAGTCTTTGTATAAAAAATTCCATCATGTTCAGAGCAGTGTCCTATTGGAATTTATTGCTAAGCTAGTAGCAATCAAGAAACCAGAAGATGTAACTTTCCCGCTTTCCAAAGCTCCAGGATAGATTCTAACTCAGCTAACTATATGCATCAACCTAACATTAAGTACCAAAGGCAACATATGCAGCCAGACTTTTGATGTGGGCAGAAATTTTGCATGTGAGAATACTGTGATGCAGGCCTTTCATTAGCACCGCCCAACTCTTTGCAAAGGTACATCTTGCCTTTCTCCTGCACATGACCCCATATCGCCTCATCATCATGATAGCCGGGTTAGGAGAGAGCACTTACACAATCACTACAGTCTCCTGCCTCTGGAACAACAACACAAAAGCAAACACCACAGGGGGTGAAGTGAGGTAGCAGAAACATCTAGTTGTTAGGACAGCGTGCAACAGCTCCCTTCTGATGTGAAAGCTGGACTTGATCTTGGAGGTCTTTTCCAACCTTAATGATGGATTCTATTAAGCTGTTCAGACAGAGTGCTGTGACAGTTCCTTTCTGGGTGCAAGCTTAGGCCCTCAGTAAAGAAAAAGAAAGGGTTTCTAAGCAGAAATCTCTCAGCTGAATGTGCTCAGGGATTGTTGCACTTTGGCAAGTGCACAGTTTCTGAGCATTTACAAAATCTCCTTAAAGTGGCATTTGTTATAAGGGTATGGGTAGCATTACAGTATTTATAGAATATCCTCTGAGAAAATTCTGTTTGTACCAGGATGACAGTGGTACAGATATAACAAATACAACAAATATGCTGTAATTGCCTATTACTACTTAACCTAAAAATATTATTAGCTGCTCCCATTGTCTGGCTGCCATAATCTATTCTTGACTCATAGACAGCTTCTGTCATGCATACTCATATTAGTTCGTACCTCAGGGCTGCACCATTCATCATCTTGCTGATTACAGTCCAAAGGGTTTAGCCTGCAAGGAGTTGGGTGCATCTGCATACACTTCATTTACTTTCAGAGATCAGAAGACTGCAGGGATGCACTTCCCAATTTATGAGAATATAGGCTGAGACTACAAACAAAACACATCAGAACCATCATCCCATTCTGCTTGTACTAGCCACAATCTCAGGGCTTAAGAAATAAGTAGGGAAACACAGAAATGACAAGGGAATAAAGCACAACCTGGTTTATTACATTTACTCACAGGAGCTGCCATTGTTTTGTTTGGGCTTTGCTAATGTTTTTCAAACTGAAACCATATTTCCTGTAAAGAATGCAGCTAATTCTGTGGCATAAGCAGCTGTGGAACAATATTGTTCTCCTAACAGCACACTGAGATGCAGAGAGGGTTATGAAGTCCAAGGTAAGATTGTCTCTAAGTAGCAAGAAAATGTGGGGCATCACTGCAGTTTTCTGCCCAGATATTTGTAAGAGCACGTATATCCACATAATTCTCGGGTTTTCCCCTGCTGAGCCAGGGTTTGAGGAAAGTAACCATGCAGACTTCTCTCAGCGGTGAGGGAAAGGGAGAAGCTGAAGGGCTTGCTGGGCATGGGACAGGAAGAAGGAAGAGGGGACATTACCGCAGCCTGTATGCGGGACTTGCACAAGCCTATTATCTGCTTTGTTCACAGCAAGTGTGATTATCAATCATCGTAGCAGTCTAGGCTGTACAGTTTTGGTTGCTAATTGCATGTTGTAGGTGATGATCACAGAACTATTTCCATGTACTCACAGACATCACAGCACGTGTCCATAGTTTAGGCTGCCATTCATTTTCCACTATATGAAATAATGTTCTACCGCTCACACTATTGCCAAGCTGTTCCTTACTGGGCCCAAAGTCTCCATTTCAAGCAACAGAATCAGGATGAATTGTTTAGGAATACTTTAGTCGCAAACTCCCAGGCATTTCCAAGAACAAGATCAGTTAAAACTGACTCAGGCTATTGTTTTTTTAATAAAGTCTTTCAGCTGTTTTAATAAGAACAAGTATTTTTAGATTTCATGTAAAAGTACAACATGTAGCTGGATGGTCTCTGCATGGAAGAAAACATCACTGTGAAAATGTCTCTCTTTACCCTCTGAAAACTCTTACTTCACACACAATACACAGAACAAGCAGACAGTGCTGGGTTCAGTGAGTTCAAAAGTTGTAACTTGATAGTGGGAAGTGCCTTTTGTATGAGCCTAATACTTGCACAATGTGCTGGGAAAGTGGAAGACTTTAGTATGAGGCTTTTGCCAGAACTAAGAGATTTAGAAAAAGACCTATGAGACTATCATACAGGATCAAAAAAGACAGAATATTCCTATTTCTCTCCTATCTCTGCTAGCGAAACCAGGCAACTTAAGCTCTTGAAAACTTAGAGTTCTCTGCATATGACCCCACATACCACATAAAATACGTGAACTTATCTAACTTGCACACTGAACTTTCTAAGTGCATAGTCCTTTCATGTACTTAAAAGCATAATTATACCTATAATGACAATTTCCCTATGACTAACATGGGCTGCCCACATGTGCAACTCCAGGTTGATTCTCTTGGGCTTCATTGCTCCAAAGCACATACCACAGGAACTGAAAACACATTTTGAATTTCACTTCCCCTACTGCAGCAGTCATTCGTGTACCCTTTCCTTACTGGTATACTTTACTCCATTAGTAGGACCTGGATATTTAACGGATTTGTTATACAAAATGCTACTGGGTGTGGCACAACATGGTTATGTTTCTGTGAGAGCATCCCTTTGACAGCTTTCCAGAGCAGAGGGTGCAGGCCCACATCCGGAAACTCTGCTCTCCATTCCCAAAACACAACACTCCATTTGCAGCACTGTATTAGTTGGCAGCAGCATCTGTCCCGAGCAGGTGCCCTGGGAAACTCTCCATCCTTCCTCTGCCACCACCTTCACCACGCAGAGTCATCTCCAGCGGGGCAGGGGCTCGCTGCGGCTGTCCTTGATGCCTAAAGAAGAAGGGGGAAAAACCAGAAGAGATAAGCAGAAACAATCCACAAACTGCTGCTGAGGAGCAAGGTGGCACAGCTTTCCCCTACTGACACACTTGCTGTCCGCCCTCGCACTCTCCCTCAGAGCGGCCAGTCCGTAGCGGCGGGGACGGCCGGGCGGGGCCGCCCCTCGGCCCTTACCTAACGCGGGCAGGGCTGACCTTATGTAAGGGCAGAGGCGGAGCCGGCACCGCTGTGGCGGAGGCAGCAGCGCCATGTCCTGGTACCGCAACACCGCGTGGTTCGTGAAGGGGCTGCGGGAGTACACGAGGTACGGGTGGCGAGCGCGGCGTGGGGCGGGCGTTCCTCCCTGCCCGCGGGAGTTCATCCACCTCCAGTCGGCGCTTATTTTGTGTTTTCAGTCGACCGCTCCCCACCCCGCCAAGCCGAGAAGATTTCCGCCCCTATCTGGAGGAGCTGCTCGGCCCACCCCACCCCACCCCACCCCACCGCTCCCCGGGGCTGCGGCCAGGCCCCCTCCCGGCCGTCCGAGTCGGGGCTGAGTGGCTTGTGACGGGCAAAAGCCACGAGCTGCTGCTTTCATGGACGGAGTCGTAAAGCACTGGCACGGGCTGCCCAGGGAAGTGATGGAGGCACTGCCCCTGGAAGTGTTTAAAAGTTATGTGGCTACGGTACTTGAGGACGTGGCTTGGAGGCTGGAGGTGAACGCGGTGGTGATGCTGGGGTTGATGGTTGGACTTGATGATCTTAAAGGTCTTTTCCAACCTTGATTCTGTGATACATCACTGATTGCACTGTTTGTGGCCTGTCCCATGACTACAGAGAGTAACAGGGTGAGAGAGGGCATTCAGCTGAGCTGTGAGAGAAAAGTGCTTTTCAATTCCCCCCTGTGGTTTGTTTTTTTTTAGAAGGGCTCTCTTCCAGTTTCTCACAGGTGTATCATGCTTTATTCAGGGGCGGCTACGAGTCTGCTTCCAAGCACTTCAATCCAGCTGATGTGGAGGTGGACGTGCGTGGGAGATCCTTCCTGGTCACCGGTTCAAACAGTGGCATCGGCAAGGCCACAGCCAAGGAGATAGCGAGGAGAGGTGAGCTAGGATGCCACGGAACTCTGAGGAGCTGATACAGATAACATGGAAGGAAGCGGGTTTGGCCTTCCAGCATAAACACACACAAATCCGTGGGATGAGGGATCATTCCACTGGGCTCTTATTGTGGGTTACAGGTTTAAGTACAATTGGTGCTGTGAAAACTGGCATAATGAAACCAAATAAGTGGAGAAGATCTGCACAGTGTTTTTCAAGTGCATGTTTACCAAAACTATCTGTGTTACAGTGGCATCTAAGGATATTGGTGACAGATCACGGTCTTTTTAAAGCTGATTCAGTACAAGTAGCAGCCTGGCTGAACTTGAACTATTTTGAAGAATTTGTGAATTTATCATATGATGAAAGAAAACGATTAGGTTTGCAAAGCTGAGAAGGGAGAGTATAGAAGAAGCAATGTAGTTGTACTTGATCTTAATGATAATACCTTGGATTTGTGCCTTTTGGCTGATTACATGTAATTATTTTTTTATGTGGCTCTCTATAATCAAGGAGGTCGTATGAACTGGACCTAACTGCTGTTGAAGGATAAACATAATCCCTTACAGAGTTGACAAAATAATTCCTGTTGTGCAAGAGTGATAGGAGTTTTGGCACGTAGAATAAAAAGGAGGAGCTTGTAGCTCTTTGCTCTCTTCTTGTGCGCTTAAGTTTCATAACTATCTTGCAAAGGAAAGTGCGACTCAGTTAAATTAAACTAATTCAGAACTACTAGCATCAAGGAGTCTTTGGGTTAAAGATCTCCATCAGCGCCAGCATGTGATTGATATCAGGTTCCCAGTACTGCTGTTGTACATAACAGCTTTGTGTAAGTATTGCTTTGTCTGGTGACTGTTTTGCTCACAAATGGATATGCCTGCCAGGTTTTGCAAGCTGGAGGGCTGGCTGGATCTGCATGGGATTTGGTCACCGTGTTTAGCAGAATGACCTTGGGCTCAGACTGCGTGTGTGATGCATTTTATGGGCATTGCTGTTTCATATGAAATTAAAATGCCTTCCTGATCCTATTCTCAAACGTGTCACTTTGAGACTCAATGTCAACTGTTAGGGCCCTGGCTTCTAGTTGAATCTCTTAAAGTACACCGTGAGAAGATAATAAGGATTTCAGACTTAGCAAGAGAATAATCAAGCTATGTTGGCTTTACCTTCAAGCACTCAGACCTTTCTAACTAATAATGATCTTGATGCCAATTTCTGTAGTTTGAGTTCAGCTTTTCTCTGAATTGATGTCTTATGGGTATGCACATTTGGGCTTTCCTCTGTGTCTTGTGAACTGCACTTCTGGCTTGATACAGTCTTCTCCCAATTACTCTCGCAATTCCCATTTGTTAAGTTCAAGTAATTTTATCTTTACTGTGGAAAATGTATTCAAATGTCTAGCCCATGAGTCACACCAAAACTTTCCCTCTGTCCTCTAAGGCAACAAAAAAGTTTATATTCAAAGACCTTAAAAATGCTTCTCTTTCTGTGGAATGTTTTTCTACTGTAGACTCTGAGAATGTTCCTGATCAGCTTGAAGGCTAGCTGCTTCTTCCATGTGTTTAATTTGTACCTGCACACATTACTTGTACTGGCCTTTGAGTTTTGGGAAGAGCTTCTTAAACATCTGCAGATGCATATTTTTAACTGCCTTAAGGTCTGTAATTGGAGCCCTCCTTTGCAATGAACTCTGCAGTCGCTGTGAGAATGGCCAAAGAAATGAGCCTTGGACACTACCCCTTCTGATTGGCTTTTTTCTCACTCATGAAATCTGTTTTTCCTGCATCAAAGACTGTCTTTCATTCTGATCTGTTCATATTCAGTGCCTGTCCGTGCACGATCCCTTCCGTGGATGGCGTTTGTGTTATACAAAATGAAGATTAACTGTATTAAACATTGGTTAGTGTCATTTGTATTGTTTTCCCAAATTCAGGAGTCTTCTACTGCTGTCTGTGATTGTGCACTTGGTAAAAGTAACCCAGACAGCTCTGGAAGTGCTGTGGAGGAGTCAGACACTGTTAAAAAGCTTGAGAAGAGGCTTGTTGGCCCCATCCGCTGCATGCCAAGGATACTTGCTATTGTGGTGCTCAGGGGAAAAACCTCTCTCATAAACAGAAAATCTCATTATCAGCCCCCAGACTGGGCTGTGAAGAGTGAGTTTTGGTGTTTTGCATTTGGATTCTGGGCACTGTTGTTTCTATTATGCGTCCTTTGGGAATTGCATTCCTTGAGCTTCCTAGTGGTGAACTGTTAGCAATCCCTAAGAGACCTTTTAAAATAGGTAAAAGTTAAGAGTACAGATATTCCTGTGACTGAGAGTGACGCATGACTTTTAATGTTCAGAGAATACAAGGCATAAAAATAAAAAAAAATTATGCCTACTTTAGTCCTCTTTTTGAAGGCTTTCTTTAATGTGGCTAAGTGATGAAATCATGGCAAGTATCCAGGGCTCTGGGAAGAGCCTTGCCCTTCGTATTCCTTGCAATGAAAAGTTGGTTGGAAGAGACCTGTAGAGGTTACCTTGTCCAGCTTGAAGCAACTGTTGCCAATACTAGATCAAACCAGTCACTGCTTTGTCTCACTGCCTGAAACCTGCAAGGATGCAAGTTATGCATCCTCTTGGGACAGCCTGATCTCTTTAGAAGAAAACTAATGAAAATTATTTTCCTTAATAGATGACCTGAGCCTCCTAAACTGCAATTTGAGGCCATAGTCCTTGTCATATCTCCGTTGCTGAGAAGAATTCTGATACCTGGCATTTTTCTTTCCTTTTCACAGAGCAATTCTGGTCACTTGTGTTGTTCAAACCCTTTACTGAACTTTTTAAGTCATGTATCAAAAGAAGCGTTTATTATACAGGTGCCTTAGGTTCAATCTGCAGTATGGCTCTGGTATTTCTTCCACTAAATATGATGCACAGACCTGACAGAAAAAGGTTTGAGCAGACAGTACTTAGAGTGCAGTGGTCTTTTCCATACATTCAGCCTTGTGTGAGGACCCTGTTACAGCATGATACTTTTTTCGCCTTGTCTGCCTTCATAGAGACCAGAGTAAAGCAGAAATCTCCCCAATTAAAATGCTGATGTCTCCCCCCAAATGCAGTTAGTAATTAAGTATCAAATGTGTTTCTTGTCTCAATCCACCAGGTGGCACGGTTCACCTGGTTTGCCGAAATAAAGAACGGGCCCAGGTTGCCCAAGAAGAAATAGTGACAGAAACGGGCAATCAGGTGAGTTACCTTTCAGTCTCTTGTTTAGTCTTAGAAAAATTGTTAATATTAAAGACCTAATATAAAGACCTTGAGATACTGTTTTGACATTTTACTCGTGTTTTTAATAGTGTTTTCATACGGATGTGGAAACATCTCGTAGTTTATCATTCATATAGTTTGAAGTGATTTCATTTCATTAGAATGTGTTTTCTGTGATAAATAACATAACCAGCAGCATGCTTTTTTATTTAATGTTTGTTGTTGATATGTTTTGTGATGTCCTACTTACTATTCCTAACTATGTGGCTGAGGCTTTTAAAAGTTAATGTATTGCAACACTTGCAACAACATTTATGTGTCTATGGCATTGGATCTGAAGGTTTTATGTGTCTGAATAACATGCCCTTGATTTGCTAAGGTTGGCTGCTCTGTTAAGTCCCGTGTGTGGTCCTAGTTCCATGCTCTACATGCCTTTCCATCGCATTTTCTTATAATACCTCTTCCTTACCTCCTTCCTTTTGTTACATATTCTTTTCTTTTTTTCTGTATATGTCATTCTACAGTACACCCCTGTAGCTGTCACTGTTGTTTTTGTTAATTATTCAGGAATGTGATTATGGAGAAGTGATGGAATGTGATTATGGAGAAGCTTTTGGTTTTGGCTGGGATAGAGTTAATTTTCTTTATAGCAGCTCTTATGGTGCTGTGTTTTGGATTTGTGACCAAACCAGCGTTGACAGCCCATGTTTTAGTTATTGCTGAGGCGTCACACAGCATCAAAGCCTTTTCTGGTTCTCAATCCGCTCCACCACGAGCAAGCTGGGGGTGCACAAGAAGGTGGGAGGGGGAACACTAGGACAGCTGACTCCATCTGACCAAAGAGATCATCAGGAAAAGCTGGGGTGAAGAAGGAGTAAAGGGGCACATTCACAGTTACAGTGTTTCCTAGATCACTGCTGCACTGGAAGAAGTCCTGCTTTCCTGGGGATTGCTAAATGCCTACCTGACAATGGGGAGTAGTGGATGAATTCCTTATTTTGCATTGTTTGCACACACAATTCTGCTTGACTTATTAATCTGTCTTTATCTCAGCCCACAAGTATTGTCTTTTTTGCCTTTATGATTGTCTTCCCCTTTCCACTGGGAGAGGAGTGAGTGAATAAGTGATGACATGGGGCTGAACTACCTACCAGGGTTAATCCACAGCACTTGGATGGAGACCCATCTTCATTTAAAATAATGTCTTGGCTCTTGTACACAGTATTTTGATTCCAGTAATAGTTTTTAATGTGGATCAAAAATTCTGAAGATATTTTATGGTTAGAGATGTCATATTGACTAAATTTCTGCTCTTAGATTTCAGCTCCCTAGTGTGACACAACCAGCATTACACTTCAGTTCTTTAATGGAGGTGAATTAGATCAGTCATTATGTAGAAATAAATACTTCCCAGCTGTCTATAGCTGTGTAATCCCATGGCTGTAGTCAGACTGGTGATTATCTGTACTACCTCCCTTGCTTACTGCAGTCAGCCTGGGAAAAGAGGTGAGTTTGACCTCTGAAAGTTCCTTCATGTTCTGTTTTCTGTCATCTGGTGAAACAAAACTTTAGGTAAATAATGTTCTTCCTTTAAAGGCAGCATAATTACTGCATTCCCACTCTTTGGTAGGCTGGAAATCTGTAGTTTCTATAGTCATGAAAGATTACAAGGGCACTGCAGGACTTGTTTGTGACCCTGGGGATAGGGCACTTGTATAGAGAGCAGCTTTCAGTGAAGTGTTAGATGAGCTGTACAAGAGGCCCTGTGGGACACGTGACTGCAGTGGGAAGAGCATTTTAATAAGGAGTTTCCAAGAACATCCTTCTTTATAAGTACTCATTCAGAAGCAATCCATTGCGATAATATAATGCTTCATCTACAACTTGACAAGCTGTATCCAGACTGAACTTGCTCTTCCTGATAATTTGGATGGAGATCCTGTTATAGTATATAACAAAGCTTCATTTATAATGAAGTATATAACCAAAGATTTTTTCCATTTTCTGCAACACATACCTGAGTTCAGTGCTGAAATGCAGTTACTTTCCAGGCTCCTGTACCTAGACCTGGGAACTGGAAAGTTCTCCTAATTTGTTGAAGTAGATCTAGTCATGGAGATTAGGTTTCACTTTGAAAATGGCTTTTCTACCACTAAGGACTTTTATAGGGAACAGGTGTGTGTACTCTTTTCCTGAGTCAGTGTGACAGTCTTCAGCAGATAAGAATTGAATTAGATCTTTTTCAGTCTCTGAAATCCCTTGTAATATTGAGCATCTGCCCAAAAAACCAGTAGATAACAGTAGTAGCTTTAAAAGTAGAAAGCTTTTAGAGAGGTATCCAGCTCAAAACAGTAGAGCAGTGTCAAGTTTTTGGTCCAGAATGATTCACAGAATGAATAAGGTTGGAAGGGCCTACAGTGAGTCATCCGGTGCAATCTCCCTTATCAAGCAGGGTCATCCTAGAGCACCTTATTACAATGAGAAAATTCTGACCCTAACTCAGCTGAAGAGCTGAAGAAATCCAGTGGCCAGAGAGAGTCATGTGCTTTTTATCTTCAGGGAAGCAGAATTATAGGCAGGGAATAAAGCCATATAATTTTTTTCAGCTTCTTCACTTATCTCATTTGCTTGTATAATGAGTATTTAAAGAAAAAACTTGGAAAGAGAGGAGGCCTTTTAATGATTATTTGTTGTTTTGCATGAGAACATATCCTCTGCATAATTTTTTTAAAACAGCTTTCCCTGGGATACGTCATAAGACTGCCTGTGATGTGTCTTTGAGACTAAGTGCTATCTAGGAGAAGAGTAGGAGTTGACATGCCTTTGTATGCAGATAAATGCCACTGTGCTTGTACTATGTAGAACAAAACTCTGTAAAAAGGAAAATAAATTGCCTATAGCAAAAACCAAAAGGTTTTTTAGGAAAACATTATTTCTAGCTTTAGTGGTTTAGAAAATTATAACTTTGCTCTATGTCAATATGTCAAGCTTTTTTTATTTATTTTTTTTTTTAAATTCTATTGCATATTGCATTCCCATTCTTGGCCTTAGTACTGCTAAACATTGCAAGAGTGTTGTGACGTGGGATGACTAACAAGGACTTAGTGTCTTATGCAGCAGTTAGCATGGAAGGAGATGCAAAAGGCACCTGATACTCTGAGACAGCTGAAGTGAGTGCAGTGATGGACCTGGAAGCGCACTCTCCCGC
The DNA here is from genome assembly GCF_003031625.1 of Empidonax traillii. Taxonomy (NCBI): domain Eukaryota; kingdom Metazoa; phylum Chordata; class Aves; order Passeriformes; family Tyrannidae; genus Empidonax; species Empidonax traillii. Next base: position 915,977 of record NW_020955425.1, on the reverse strand, counting down.
TCAGGTTGGAGCAGCTGTGCTTGGCACATGGCAGACTGGCCCAGACAGAGCTCCGGAGGAATAATCTGGCAGATGTTGGGTTGCAGGGAGTGACTGGTATTTTCCCTGAGCCTGGGGCAGTGCATGATGGTGGCTTCATCTGTTGAACTCTGCTGTCACCAGGGTGCTGGGCTGCCAGGTGAAGCAACAGCAGGAGATGAGCAGGCTGCTTAGCCACAGGGAACAGAAACAGGAGATTGACAAGGTTTTTGCAGAGAGCTGAAGAGCACATGGCGTGGAAGGAAGGATGGCTAGAAGCTGTGCTTGAGTAAGCAGAGGATAGAGACTCCTAAGATGGGGAGGAATGGAAGCTTGTGAGTGCTGGCAACAGAAGGCAGGCTTGTTCTCTGCCTGCAGATGTGCATTTATAGGATAAGTATAGTGCCATGGTAACAGATGAGGAAGAACAGGCTGTGTCAGGGGAGGTGTTAGAGACACATGATCCTGAACAGTTGTTGACAGTGGGAGGAAGTGGTGGGTGATAATGGCTGAAGGCTCCTTCCTATGGGGGATGGAGACACCCTTCTGCAGTCTTGATGTCTTGAGAGGTTTGTCGCTTGCTGGGGACTCAGATCTGAAGTATTGTGGAGAGTATGTTGAGTTTGGTCAGGACCTAGGACCGATACCTCCTGTTGCCCAACAACATGGGCACCCCTGACATTGTGAGAGGTGACCTGGAGTTCATCAAGAGTGCTTACAGAGAGTCAAGGGCATGGGGGCCCAAGCAGTGGTCTCCTAAATCCTTACAGTGAAAGGGAAGGGCTTAAGTAGGAGCATATATACCCTGCAGGTCAACACTTGAATGTGCATTCGGTGTCACTTTGGCCTTTGTCACTTTGTCTGTGGCCTTTATGACCTCTTTGACCTCTGAAAAGTGAGCATTACTGAGCAGCAGTGACAAATTGGAGCAAGAGTGTCTTTACCAGCAGGTTTGCTAAGCTAGTGAGGAGGGCTTTAAACTGGTTTCATTAGGTTATAGTGACCAAACCCTGAAGAGTAATAGTCACAGGGACAGTGAGTAAATGTCTAGGGGACAGCAAAACAGAGGAAGCTCTCACAGTTTTCACGTGAAAGCAGCATGACTGGGAGCCCACTTCAGATGGCTGTACGTGAATACACATAGTGTAGGAAGTGCAGGAATCCATGCGTGATTGCAGAGCTGTGTTCTCACTGGGATTAGAGAGAAATGGTTGGCATTACTAGAGTGCTGGAGTAGATGTATTCCCTTGCCCTTTGTGCTGCTTTTGGCTAGGATAGAGTTAATTTTCTTCACAGTGGCTAGTATGGGGCTGTGTTTTGGATCTGTGCTGAAGACAGGGTTGCTAATACAGGGATGTTTTTGTTACTGCTGAGCACTGCTTACACAGAGCCAAGGCCTTTTCTGCTTTTCATATTGCCATCCTGGCAAGAAAGTTAAGAGTGCTTAGGAGGCTGGGAGGAGACACAGTTGGGACAGGTTGAGAAACTGACCAAAGGGATATGCCAGACCATATGACATCATGCTCAGTTTATGAAGTGGGAGAAAGAAGGAGGAAAGGGGGATGTTTGGAGTGATGGCATTTTGTCTTCCCAAGTAACCATTACATGTGATGTGGCCCTGCTCTCCTGGACATGGCTGAACACCTGCCTGCCCTTGGGAAGCAGGAAATTAGTTCCTTTTAAAAAGCCTACAGCACCTGGTATTCCCAGGCAGTCCCCCATCCAAGTACTAACTAGGCCCAACCCTGCTTAGCTTCCAAGATAGATGTGATCGGGCATTCTCAGGGTGGAACGGCCATAGGCTTGTTTTGCTTTGTTTGCATGTGTTTCTTTTGCTTTCCCTATTTAACTGTCTTTACCTCAACCCATGAGTTTTCTAGCTTTTACCCTTCTGATTCTCTCCCAGTCCTGCTGGTATGGGAGTGGCTGTGTTGTACTTGGCTGCTGTCTGGGGTTAAACCACAACACCCTTTTAGAAACACAACATGGAAAGTCAAGAAAGGGGAGTGCTCTCTGCAAAGTAGTGGCTTGAATTCATGAAGCTTTGCTTTGAAATGGGTAATGGCTCAGTTAAGAGCTTTTGGGTAAGGCACAGAGGTCATACCAATGGGGTGACATCATGCTGGGTGTCTGCTACAGACTGCCTGATGAAATAGATGGAGTCTTCTTAGAGGTCTGAGGAAACCCCATGGTAACAGGTCCTGGTATTCATGGAGCACTTGAACACCCTTACACCTGCTGGCAGCACATCAGGGTGCAGACAACCCAGGAAATTTCTGGAGAACATCAAGGATGATTTTTTTGATATGAGTGTTGGACAAGCCAGCTAGAGGTGATCTCTGCTGGACTTGCTATTAGTAGCAGTCTTGAACAGCTGCCTTGGTGGAAGTGGTCATGAGATTGTGGAACTTAAGATCAAGATAGACAAGAAGGATGAGAAGTAGAATTACAATATTTGGGTTTAGGAGAGAGGATTTTTGTTTTGTTTTTTATGGACCTGTTTGGTAGCAAAAGGCTGTGGAAAAGCTGGTTGATCTCGCTTTGAGGGGCTTTTCCTAGGGAAGTGCTTTCTCTTAACTGGTAAAAGACAAACCACTCATTTTCAAAAAAGGCAAGCAGGATTTGGGGGACTACAAGCTGGTCAGCCTCACCTTACTCCCCAGGAAAACTACAGAGCAAATCCTCATGAGAGCCATGAAAGACAGGAAGGTGATTGAGAAAACATAGTGTGAATTTTTCAAGGGCAAACCTGGACTGACTGTCCTGATTGCTGCCTTTGGTGAGATAGCTCTGCCTATGGACAAGAAGGAAGCAGTGCTCTGCTTAGGTTTGACGAGGCTTTTTACATGCTATCCTTGTAGCCATTTTGGAGAGATGCAGTTTGAACTGGTGGATGACAAGGTGGGTGGAAAACTGTCTGGAACATACAGGCATGTGATGGGAGTGTGTAGGGAAGACAGTACTAGGCTTCTCCTGGAGGTCTGCAGTGAAAGGACCAGAGGCAGCCAACACAGATTAGAACAGGGGAAAAAATTCTGAGTAGATAGTAGGAAAAAACTTTTACCAGGGGGGTGATCAAGCACTTGAACAGGGGACTCAGGCAGGCTGTTGAATCTCCGCATTTGCCAAGCAGCCTCCAGAGGTCCCTTCTAAGTTAAATTATTCTCTAATGCTGTGACCTTGAACATTTCTTTGGAAAGTTCCTTTCAGCCAAAGAGGAAGCTGCTGTATGAATTGTTTAAACTGAAGTTTTGCAAGCTTTGCAGTATTTTCCTAGTTCTCTGCTGTGCCTGACTGTCTGTCACATACTTATCTAAGTAAGGCTCTCTCTTAATAACTTTGGCATTAAAAAGCTGTGTCTCAGAAGCAGTTGAATCAAGTGACTAAGCATGTTTCAAGGACTAGATTTATATTTCCCAGCTGTGCATGTTAAACTCTTTTAGTTATGTCCTGGAGGCAATATTTTTTTCATGCTGCTTAAATACCTTTTCACCTAGACAAGCGTAAGCTGTGAAAAGGGTCTCTTCACTGTCCGTGTTATTTGTAACTTAGTTTCTTTTCTTTTAGAATATCTTCTTGCATATTGTGGATATATCTAATCCCAAGGAAGTATGGAAATTTGCTGAAAAATTCAGAAATGAACATAAATTAAATGTGTTGGTAAGTTTACATTCTTAAACCTTGTGTCTTGTCTTTGGAGTGCATAGCCTATGAATTTGTCCAGCAGGTCATGTAGATGTCACATTTTGTCTTCCAGTTCTCTCTTAATTTTTCCTAAATGTTTTTTCAGGTGTCTCCATGGTCTGTTTGCTCTTGCTTGTTCTCAGTTCACAAAGATATGCTACAGGAAGAGAGAAAAGCAGTACTTTTTCAGCTGCATCTTTTGGGACTCCTATCACACACTTTCTGTTTGACTTCCATGACTAGTTACTTTGTTCCTCTTAAAACTAGACCTTCTTAAGGATTAAACTTTTATGAAAAGTCTGAAGACTAGTCTAAAACAGAACCAGGGAGAAAGCAAACAGTTAAACATCATTGGTGAGGGGCCCAGTACACTTTTTTCCCTTTATTTAGCAGCGAAAATTTGCCCAGGGGGCTGTTCTAAAGCTGAGGCACCTGGAGCAGTTCTTTTCTTGCTTAGTAGATGAGGAACTTTTGATAAGAAAGGGAAAATAGCTTTTGAGGAGTGGCAGTGGATGAGCAGGAAGATGTATAGGGGCAAATTTTTTTTTTTTTTGAGGTGGGAAAGAAAAGCTCGAGCTCATTCTGGAAGGTAAGGCAGAGAAAGAAGTGTGTCAGAGCCTATACTGGTTGCACACAGCTTGCAGGCTTCTGGCTGTTCATGAGGATGTGCCTTACAGTGCATCCCAACCATGTGGTGTAGTGCTGTTTTTGGCAATGTGTAAGTCAGGTGAGGCATCTGGGCAGGATTGCCAGGCAGACAGAAAAGCTGGGGTCCTACAACCAGGACACCAAGTCACTATGAAGCACCTGTGCTAGTTAGTTCTGTTCTTCTCAGGGCTGACCAGGATGCAGCAACCTGCTGACCTGGATAACCTGCCAAATTTGGAGCTCATTTGAGGGTGGGCATTCCTGCAGGTCGTTCCACTGCATGTTATACAGTTTCCTTATGAATATTTATGTTCCAGTATTTGTTCTACAAAATATAGAAAAACTTACATATTATTTTCTGTGAAAAAAAGAGTTTAAAGACTTGGAGGAAGGCACTGAGGACTGCTGGCTCTTAGTGTAATGCGTCTGTGGTGAGCCATTTCTCTGGAGATCCTTTCTTTTGTGAGAAACCTCTAATCAGCCATAGAGTGACTTGGAATAGCATGGCTTATTAAAACAGGTTGCAGCTTTGTGTTGCAGTGTCAAAACCCTGTAAACTAACATTGACTGCTTGTACATGTGGCTTTCCTTGTAGATATTTGTGTAGATTATTTTTATTTAAAGGAGTTGTTTTACAGATCAACAATGCTGGATGTATGGTGAATAACAGAGAGCTAACTGAAGATGGACTTGAAAAAAACTTTGCAACAAACACTTTGGGTGAGTATGGAATGTTTAGTTCTGGAACATACTTATTTTGGTTACAGAAGCTTGTTTTTATAGCTGGATTCATGAGGAATGTATTCCTGCTTAAAGAGGGATCGTACCATTGCTAAGCCAGTGAAGGAGCAGGGAAGGAAAAGAAGAAATATTACAGCTTGTTTGGAGCATCATTGGTTTTAATTTCTCAATTTCTCAGTTGTTTTGCTGTCAGCACCTTTATTTATCATAGCAGCAGTGGACAACTGCAGATAAGATTTAACTGACTAATTCAAAATTTGCTAGGAAATTTCGTTCTAAGCAGTGCTGCTAATTATGCTCTTCGTTATAAGTGTGGTTCTGTGGCTTGGATAGAGCTTGGAGCATGTTCAGGTATTTAAAGAGACATTCAAATGTGTCAGTAGGCTTGCCCATCGCTGTTTGCTGTGACAGAGGCACTGTGTAGGAAGACACTGCTGAGTACAGTGCCCTCGACTCTCTCAAAGAGATGTAATCTCTAGTTAGGTGATAGAGCAGTAGTGGGCAAGTCTTGGGCACTCCACATGTAAGGGGCCCACCCTATGAACTGTGTGGTGGTGGTATAAGAGGCACAAGTGAAGGGGAAGCAAGTCAAGAGGGAAGGGGAGGTGGTGAGCAAAGTGGAAAGTTCCCCCATAAAAGCCCTGGAAAAGATGTTAGCAAACAAAGAGCCAGCAGAGAGAAGTGCTGCCTGCTGATGATGATACATGTAGGGCTGAAAGCTGCACCTCTTGCAAAAAGAGATATAGTGCTTGCATCAACCAAGAGTCCTGACATTCTTTCTCTATGCAATGTAGGTGGCTCTCTCAAGAAATTGTCTTTAATGTATTCAAAAGTGATGCATTAAAGAGGAACTGTGGTGCTTTGTGTTTTCCTCCTGTTCATCAGCATCTGGAATGAGGAAGAAGAAAACTTAGCCTATAAAGATAGGGCATTTGTAGAATTAGTGTAACCTGGAAACCACTGTTGGCTTTTATTCTTAGCCTTTTTCCTGTGCTGCTTCCTTAAATCCTTACTTACTTTGTAAACTAACATTTTAGCTATAAATGTCCTGTGCTTTGCTGATACGGTGTATACAGCTTATTTTTTCTGCTAGCCTGACTCAATTAAACTGACAAATCAAGTATAAAGGCACAGATTCATTTTCTTCAAGCTAATCTTTTGCTAACATCCTCCTGTTTCTCATGGTCAAAAAATTCATAATTATTTTATTTTGCCATCGAATTTCCCCTGACTGCAGAAGTACAAGAATTTCTGCACTGAGAAATGTATTCATCTTAAATTAGTTTAACCCTCTGAGGTTTTTCAAACAAAAATACAGCAATGTGCAAAGGTACAGCTCTTCCAGAGAGAAGCAGAGTGAGACAAATACTACAGTCTGAACACAGAGGCATGTTTTGGTTTAGTTTTAAACACTGAGGGAATTAACTGTTGATGAACTTTACTAGTCCAATTATATTTTTTCGCAAAAGTAGAAGCAGCAAGTTCTGCTTTCCCACCTGTAAATCAGCCTCCCTAGTGATGTGTAGCTGCACAGAGGAAGCTGAATTATGGTTGTAGCAAACTAGGAAAATGCCTGTATTATCTTTTGTGAATATTACTTACAGATCTCCTTTATTTATTTGTGTATCACTTGCTGCATGGTTGTATAAGAAGTTTAAGGAGGTAAGACATCCTCTGTTGTCCAGCTTCTTCAGAGTTCAAGCAAGGACTGGGTTGTTTGCTTAGACCAGTTCTCTCTAGACAACAATAAGGATTAAATTTTGAATCTTTTAGAGCAAAGTGGGACTTGGTTGAACCAGAAGAGGCTGGCTGTACAAGAGGAAGCTTCTGTGCTTGCAGGTCAGACACACATGAAGGACCAGTGCTACAAACTGCATGATTTTTTGTTCAAGATCAGAGATGGGGTAATAAATCGTAACTTCTGGAGTCATAGCAGGAGAAAGCTGTTTGGAGAAACACCTGTCAGAGTAGATGCTGTGTTATATTCCCAAGCACAAGATGCCTTTGGGTGTGATTTGCTTTGGAGAAGTTATTCCTGTATCAGTAACTATCTGTGGTTACAGGTTCCCAGATGAAAACTTGGCTAAATTAGATATGGCTGGTATATAGGTTGGCTGTAAACTAGCATGTGGTCTGAGAGGACAAATTACATTGCTCTCTCTGTCACAGCAGTGCTAAAGCCTGAAGGCTCAATACCCTTGTTTAGAAAATCTGCAGTTGTTCCCCGCTTGAATGATCTCTGCAGAAACAAGATAGAATAATATCAGTATCTTTTGCAGATCTTCACATTCAGGATGTTCCTTCTATGCTTCTTTCATTGTTTACTTCTACCCTGGATCTTAGCTCTGGTCTAGTAAAGGAGCATGTAGGTTGTAACTGTCTAATAGTATAAGACTCTAAAATATAACATACTTTAAATGCACAACAGAGTCTTTGAATTCTGTATATGATATCTGATTAACACTTCTGTAAGGTGTAAATTTACTCATTTTGGTGTCCCAAATACTGTGGAGCTTTTAAATCCGGTCTAGGAATATTTCCCTTGTAACTGATCTGTTAGTCCATTTTTGAGCATAATAGATGTTAAGAGTTCAGTTGTAATTGATCATGTGCCCTGTGAAACACATTTTATATCCTGCTCTTTTCTTGGGCTTATATGGGACAAAAAGGACTGCACATGTACAAAAATATTACTGGTTGGAATAGGAAGTAAAATTCCTTTAATGCAAACACTGCTGGCTGGCTAATTGAGGACAGCAACTGAAATAGGAGGTGTGCAGTCCTCTCTGATGTTGTCAGAATATGCAGATGGGTGAAGGTCAGGAATGTGCAAAATACAGGTTGATAGTTCAGGCTTTGTATGGTTTGTCTGATATTCAAGTTCAAACCGTAAACTACTTTGAGCAGACAGTGACAGCTGCATCTGTACTGGTGCCTGTAGCATCCTTAGAATAGGGCTCAGACCCAAACACTGTGTGGCTTGTCACTGTTCTGTTATCGCTGTCAAATGAAATACCGTTCCTTTTTTCCCTGCTAGAAACTCAAGAATTGTTGACTGATTGCTGGAGCTCAGTGAAGGTGTAGAGAGCAGAATAGCTGTGGAGCACTCAGACTCTAATGTGGGAGCACTAGCCAGACATAAATCTGAAATACCACTTTGCTGATTGAAACACACCTTTAGTGAGAAATGGAGTGATTGGCTTGGGGTGATGTGGGCAGGTTTCCTGGGCAGCTGCCAATCCTGATGGGCAGACTTTTATTTTTGTATCTTTTAGTTTGTGTGATGTTTACCTTACATTTCTTCCTGTGGGCTGACCATATACTCAGGGTTGTATCTGGGAGCTGGACAAGCAATCATTTCATCTGATGAGACTTGCAAACATCCAAGTCAACTTTTTTTCTTTTTTATTTAATTTTACTAAGTGCTAAACCCATGAAAACTTGCTTTAGTGTAACTCCCAGGAAAGACTATTAAAGATGGCCATATTTAGTAATTTTGGAAAAAATGTCAGCACTGGCAGGTGGAGGCAAAAGCAGCATGTCCTTATTGAAGCGCCAGACATTTACCTGAAACAATCTTTGTTCCTCTGTTTTATAGCCTGCCTCACTTTACTTTTACTCAACACATCTTCCTGCTTGCCATGGAAAAATGACATATATGTTACGTTTTTATTGCTACTTACCAGCCAAGAGGATGCTAAAACACACTCAGAGATGAATAAATGATGCTCTCAGTGTGCACCTTTTCTTCAGTCTAATGTGCTCTCATGTTTTATTAATATATACATATACATTTACTCTCTGTGCAAGAAGGGATAGAGCCAGAGGAAATAAGATGTTTATCTATCATAGTAGCAGTACAGCCCATCTATGGCAAACTCCCCAACCTGTATGGGTATTTGCCAGTCTCTTCCCTACACATTTAGTGTATCTAACTGGTGTTTCATGCAAGTCAGTAGAGCCTGATGGACTGTGTTCTAAATTACTTGGAAGTCAAACAACTTGAATATCAGCTGCCAGTCTGCCACAAGTTCAGTGCCTGATCTTTGGCAAGACAATCTCACCTGTGAAAAGGAGACTGTGATACTAATTTTCTTCCTAAAGAGCTTTGAGACTTACAGATGAGAGATGCCTCCTGAAAGAATAAGGTTTAATATAATTGCACATCCAGTAGCTGTACTGAAGCCTAGGTTCCCAGGACACAGAAGAACCTTTATTGAGCTGAGCTTTGTAATTTGAGGGAAATGTAAACCTTTGTTTTGTTTTTCATGTTTATTGACTCTTCCCATATACTCTATTATTGCTATTGCATTGGAATTGGCCCTCAGAGACTGCACACTAAAATCTTCATTCCTGAGCTTGTACTCAGGAAAGAGACTTGGGGATCTCTGAGACTAAGAACTACATAAATTGTAGGCTTGAAAAGATAACCAGGTCAAGGAAGAATGTTAGTTTGTTTGTTGGGGGATTTTGTTTATTTTTGCATGGACTCAAGGAAAGCAAGCCAGTTTAACTGATTTTTGCCAGATGAATGAGCCATTGAAATCTGTACAATAGAAGTTTTTTGATGGTTTGCTTTTTTTTTTTTTTTGTTCCCACTTTTTTTCACAGTCGAAATAACACTGTTCCTAATAATACTGCAAAGCTCAGGCAGATGAAAAACTTTACTGAGTATGGTGCTGGCTACCTACCCTTCTCTGTTAGCAGGGTAAAAACCTCTCCAGCAATTTGCCACTGATTGCCAGATAGAGCATCAAGCGAAAAACGTTCTAGAATTCCTGAAGACACTTGTGTCTACAATAATTGCATCATCAACTAATCTGATGTTGTAAACAGGTAGTGGCTTTACAATGTTACTTCTGCTGAAACCATAATTTTCTTTAAAATTGATTTCTAAAGTACAGGTTTTAAGGTCACATTAAATCTGTAAAGCAGATTGGACTATGTGTTGGTGTACTGTTGTTAAATGTGATACCCTTTTGATTTTTAAGTCTGAAATATGTGAATCCTAGGGAGGCTTCCTGGTTTTAGCAGACTAAAGCTCATTTACAACACCAGTAGTTTGGAAATCTACATTCATAGTGTTTGTTTGTATTTTCTGTTAGGCTACTCTTTGTTTTGCTTAGTTTCATGTTCGAGATTTGTAGCCTTCTGGGGGAAAGACTAGTGTCTAATACACTGTAGGCTGCTGTCCCTTGCACTAGGATAGCTAGTTCATGTTGTGAGATCCACAGTGGAATAACTGTTGCAAGAACATGCAGAGCTACCTTTCCTCAAGACCTAGAAGTAGTGTTTTCCATAGAATCCCTTCAGCTTCTATGTCAGGTCATGGGAAAGGTACTATAATTCTATTTAGGAGTTTATGAAGCAGACAGGCTGATTTTTATAGTTTTTTGGTTTTTTTTTAAAAACAACTTACGATATGAATTGAATGTTTATCTCCATAACAGTGCCTCATTTTCTACACTTACATCATTAATGTTTCACTCTGGGATTGTGAAACCACTGAATTAGTACTTATCCAGGTTGACAGAGTAGCTCACTCTTTGGAGCCAAAAATGGGAATTATTAATTAGAGCACAATATTGGATTACTCAACTAAATGGAAAAGATCTCAGAGCAAGTGGAGCAATTACAAATCAGGCCACAAGGGAATGCATGGTGACTCAATGTTTTTGGTGGCTTTTTTCTTTTTTTTTTTTTTTTTTTTTAATTTAACAAGTAAATATGAAACTTAAACATGAATGTGATCAGCACTTGTGAGGGAGTGTGTATGAACAAAGCCTGTTCCCATAAAATGCCATGCTCATTACTTTTATGTGGAATGACCATGTGTAATGCATAGACTGGCAACCCACGCTGACTGCTTTACCATATGACACAGTTGGTCTAATGGTGTGTAACGGTGGAGCTGCTCTATAGGAAAGTTTTAATTACACTGTATTATACATCATTTCCTATTATGTGAGTTAAGCTTCAAGACATAGAATTTACAGGAACTTTTTTAAAGAAAACCTGATGTTGAGAGGCTGTTTACCTTTAAAACAAGTTGTACACCAATCCCAGGAACCTTTTTACCTGGAGAGAACAGGGCAAGCAGGTACTGTGTCAAACTTCGTTACACAGAACAGGGCTGTACCTTGTCCGGTAGGTTTTGCTGGTCAGCTCTTCACCTCAGCAGAATTCATTGAGGGCGAGACAAAATCCTTTATGTGAGTGTGATGGACTGGACTCACATTCTGCATTCCTGCTGCTTCTGAGCGAACTTTCTAAGGGAAATGTTGTATACCATTTTGCTAAATTTTTCCTTCTTTTTTTTTTTTTTTTTTTTTTTTTTTTTTTAAATCCACCCCCCGCTACGCTGGTTGAGTGGGAGACAATCTTTTGGGCCATGTAGACAATATACCTTCCCATGATGATGATCAAGTCTGGCCTCTGTCACCCAGTCCTAGATGCAGGTATTGCAGCCATATGTCCAGCACTGCCTGTGGGTGCACTCGTTAGCTCCCTGCCTGCTGCGGGGTTGGAGCTGTGTGTGAGCAAGAGGCTGCTGCTCCATTTTCTGCTGTAATTCAAAGTAGCCTGCTCTCTTCCACAGGCACTCAGACCTGTACAAGAAATGGGCAGTAGTCCAGGAGAACTGCTCAGAGGGAAACATGCTGCTCTCAGTTGCCATGTATCCCAGAGGGCTCTCGATTCCTCCTCTGTTATGGATACAACTGCTGTGGAACAGGCACTGGGAAACTTGGTGGCCTCAAGGCTGAGCATCTTCATTCATAGAGTATCTGCTCAAGACAGGGACATGCTTTCTCCAGAATCCTCCAGGAGTAGTGGCAGTCCTTTTTTTCTGGGGAGGAAAGGTATTCCTTTGTTTCTGGCAGAATCATGAAGGTCCTCTTAGGGAAGGAACAGGATCACCAAAATACCCAATGCTTAATGCTTTTAGTGCAAGACACATCTCCATTGATCATCACCTTTCCTTTCATGTACTTTTGTGTTAAACTGTTAAATAAAAAAGAAACCTCAAAAAATCTGTACAGTTTGAACACAGTGTTAATTAAGCATTAGTCACATTTGATATGCTTTACCCTTTTTAACTAAACTGCATGGGAGGAGGTTTCTCCTTTAACAGACAAAAATGATTTTTGTATCAAGGAAAGGTACTAGAATGCTCCAGTGTTCATTTTGGAAAGGCTGATATCCAGTAGATTGGAATAAATAATCAAATATTGGCAAAAGGATATACAATTTGGATATTACCTTGATTTCCTTAAGTAGGGGCAGAGATGAATATAGTTTCTTCTACCAAATCAGTCTTGGTTTTGCTTGCAAAGTTATTTGGTTTTATTTTTAATCAGAAAAATTTCCTTTTTTTTTTTTTTTTCCTACACTGTTAATAGAATCCATGTTTTTATAAGGACTGTGGCAGGCAATGCATTCATTTGCAGCTTCCCCTTTTACTTAGAAATTAATTTCTGTGTTGCTGCACGCTGTGATACAGCTGTGCTTGACAAAATACCTGCCGTGAGGTCCATGGCTGTGCCAGGTCTCTGCACTGGCTCTACTGAGCATCCTTCCTCTCTGACTTTAACTATCAAAGTGCGTGCCAGCTTTTGCCTGAATAAAAATGGGGAAGTTTCAAGCGATCATGATGTATTCCAACCCACAGTAAACCTTACTGTAAGGTGTATCTATTCTGCTATTACTGTTCTAAATTTCTTGTGCAGCCTGTTTTGCCTGACAGACCAGCCCAGGCAAATAAGAAAGTATAACATCCAAGTATATTTGTTAAAGCAGTAAGGAGTTTGTGTTCAAATCCTGAAAACAAGGACAGTAGTTGGTGAAATATTTAGTAGTGGGTGAAATCAGATGCTTCAGCCTTAATGCCTGATGCATCACATCTGTGTGTGTTTTGAGATGCTGTTGCTTAGCATAGGAAGCTGGGATCAAAACTGCTCTGTTTGTGCTCTGTCTCAAAGCAAATGAGCAAGTGGTTTTGTGGGGCGAAAAGATGGAATGCTCTGGCTTTGTGGCATTTACTGAATTCTTAATTAACTTGAGGAAGAGAGGAGACACGGGCTTTGCAGTTAGTTTGTGGTTTTAAATAAACACATAAACTTCTGACAAGCTGTATTTGCTCTAAGCAGGATTTCTGGCATGGAACATTTCTCTCATACAGCTGGAAAACAAAACAAAACTCAGTTGTTAATGAGGCAATGTTAATGCATTCGTCTTTGCAGCTCTTTAGAATTAACAAGTCAACATGAAGCCCCTTAAAAGTGGAAAGAAATCTGCAGGACAGTAAAATCGAGCATCGTCATAGCTGGTGCATTGCAGCTCTGCCTGTAGGAGATGCAGCTTATTTAACCAAGACATGATGTAACTTTGCATTTTGAAGAATCCATAGCAAAACAATATGTAATCCAGGCTCTCGGCTTGTACTGAAGTGATTTTTTTTTTCTTTTTTTCTTTTTTTTTTTCCTCCCATCGCGGCAGTCTCCCATGACAATCAGTGGTAGTTCTTGTCCTGATGATGTCATCACTCAGTCTCCCCGCCACCACCAGGGGAGACGTCCGGGCTCTTGTTATTCATTGGCAACTGCTTTTGCTTGCATTTTCTGCTGAAGACAGGCTGCATTTACTCATCTGCTGTGCATTTGCTTTGTTTAGTTTGCCAGGGTTTTAAATATATTATGTGCCTATGGATGTGCCCCGATTATACAGAGAAAAGGAAGACTGCTGTGACTGATGGGGGAACTGAACAGTTTGTTCACCAAGCATGTAACATGCTTGATTTTGTGTTGTGTGGTTTTTTTTTCTTTCTTTGTTTTAATTGGGTTATCTCATTGCCTGTGAGGAAGAGAAGTTATAAAGACATGCTGAAATCTTCATACCTGGTGAAAAACATGCTCTTGGTTGCTCGTGGAAAAAAATGCATTTGTCACTGGCATAGAATTATTGAATGAGAACCATTTGTAAAGGCATGAGAGGGAAGTAGATGCAGAAACACTACACTAAATGGAGCTAGATTAATTTTTAATTAAACAGAATTTTTTAAAATATGCTTTAAATGGAAAAAAAAATCTCTGAAGAGATAAAACCAAGCAAAATCTTTGTGTTGCACTTGAGTGGGTGAAACATCACTAGGTGTGTCTGTGTGTCTGAAGCAAATGCACTAACAGTTGTACAGTGTTTGGAATAACAAACTTTGCTGGTCATGGTAACAGCTGTAATGGAATATATTTGTGTGGTGTGTACAAATCTATGCTAAAAAAACATGATTAAAGCAGGGAAGGACACAGTTAAGTTTCCCCAAGTAATCTTAGCTTAGCCTTGGGCAAGCAGCGTTAATATTTCCCCCCCCAAGGATTCCTTATCTTCTATAATGGTCATGCTGGGGATTTAAGGAGTGGTTTTTGTGTGCAACACAAATCAAAAGTGTCAGTATACTCAGAGTGATTTCACAGTGAGAGGGCAAAAGTGGATGACTCTTAAGTGCATATGCAGTGCCCTAAGAAACGCAAATGCGAAGCACAGTTTTCTTCTCTCATTTGTGACCTGGCCTAGATCTGTGTATATCTTCCACTCTGGGAAGGGGGAAATGCATTCCCTGTTTCTTCACTGGCATCACCTCCCCCCATCGAGGAATTCTGTATCTGAATCATTTTGGCTTCAGATTCATGACTGAATGTAGTGAACAGTTTGGTCTATAGGTACAGTAAACATAGAAGTGTACAAAATAATGGCTGTGCCTTTTCCTAAGTAAATGGCAGTGTGAACCACTACAGGTTGAGTTGGCACATTGCAGGTAAAGCAGTAAAAAAAATCATTGTCAAATTCAGATCAAGTTTGGGTTTGGGGTTTTTATAGAAGGTAGGGGGAGAAGAAAGCATTTTTTAAAAAGAAAAGTTAATGCTGGTGCCTATCTGTCTTCTAGGAACATACGTCCTGACAACTGCCTTGCTGCCCCTCCTGGAAAAAGAAGCTGATGCCAGAGTGGTGAGTCTGATACTGTTTAAAAGGGGTATTTTACTGTGCTTACCTTCTGGTTTGTGACAGCAGTTCTTTGACTGTGCTAGCAATGCAGGATTAGTTATAATGCTGTAAGCATCTCTAGAATCCTCTGGATTTTGCCAACAACCACCTCTTTCTCCAAGGCAAAGCTCCTGCTTGTTGCTCTTCATTGGAAATCAGAGTAAAACATTTCATTTGGAAACTTACCCTTTTACTTTCCTTAGGGCAAGTTACCCCCTGCAGCCTGGTGCAAAATACCTTCAACGGGAGTATAGGCTTAAAAGAATTTTACAGATCTTGGTGTAAAATAAGACAGCAGGTGCATTTTTTAAAGTTATAATTCCCAAGTTTTGTATGGCCTCTTGTTTTCTAATTAGCTTCTGTAAATGCTAAAAAAAAAAAAAATTACAAATAATACTGTTCTATTTTCTTTCTTCCCATATACTTTTCAAAAGGAAGAAGCACAGAATCCCCCAGATGAATCAGCACCATTTTGAATGAAAATCACTTCCTAAAAAAAATTGTGTTTCTTCCACCTCATCTTCAGGTATGCTCCACACATGAGCACAAGCATAGTGCAAAGAGTATGCAGAGGAATCCTGCTCCCTATGGACTTCCAGATATGGCCTGAAGACCACATTTCATGCATGAGTGCAATTGTAGGGAGTTCCTGATTTTGCTTTTCATTCATTTGCTTTTTGTTCATTTCATTACAGATAACTGTCTCTTCCGGGGGCATGCTAGTTCAAAAATTAAACGTATCTGACTTGCAGTCGGAAAAAGGGACATTTGATGGAACTATGGTGTATGCACAGAACAAGGTACAGTCCATGGTATTGAAAGCAAATGAGTGCCCAGGACTTGTTTGCTAGGCAGCTCAGACCGTCAGCTTTGCAAAAAACCTGTTGCTCACTGTTGCTTTGCCATTGCATCCAAGCCATTCAGAGAGACACATGGACAATAATCTTTAGGAGTGTGCTGGCACGCCCTTGTGAGTGCATACATCTTGCATGAAGAGCATGGCTGGATTTTCATTTGATGTGATAAAAGTCCCAGGGGGGAAAACTGTCTTCAGCTGATGAACCCTATCTGCCTGCTTAGTTCTTGCCTACAGTCTGCAGCAAGTAGATGTGGTCAATAAAAAGCAGTGCTAGTGCTTTATAAATAAGCTTGTGGCCAGGATATGGATGGCAATGACCGTGGTGGTCTCTGATGAAATTATCCAGTAAATCCAGTCAGGATGAGCAAGGGTGTATTGCTGCTGTACATAAATGCTCTGGTATTTATGGCACATTTGATGTACTTTATTCCCCTGGGAACCACTTGGGCAGACAGGCTGTTGAACTCGATGCTAGTGTGGTTCTTATTGCTCTATCCTAGAGACAGCAAGTTGTCTTGACAGAACAGTGGGCAAAAGCTCACAGGAATGTCCATTTCTCCGTAATGCACCCCGGCTGGGCAGACACTCCAGGTAACATATGCTTCACATTCTGACTGTATTTTTTTTCTTTTTGGGATTAGTCTGAAAGCAAAGAGAAATTAAACTTCCTAGTAGATTTTTCCAACAGGTGTAGTGATTTCTTTTCTCCAAACTGGTGCTAGAGGTAGTTTTGTGTCCCCTTAGAGGGGGACGCTGCATGCTGTCTGCTATCTGTGTACATCCAGAGAATAATAATGGGCAATGAATGTTTCCAGCCCTGCACAAATGCACAGCAGAGCCATAGTTCTTTAAAGTAACCTTTAAGTTACATTTGTAGTGGAACTGTTAAATGCACAGATGTGCCTCTCTAAGTACCAACATGCAGACATTGGGAATTTGTGAGGGCATGTAGGAAAATGGAGAATGCACCCCTGTGCAAGCCCTGTTCCTCTACTCTTCCTCTAAACATTTACTGCTGTCAAGAAGCAGTTTGGCCAGACAGCAATTTGTCTGAGCTGCAGCTGTTGTTCAGTGCCTGTGCCTCAGCAGGTGGGCCAGCATCAGTTATCCAGTATGAATGTTGCGTTCCCCAATGTGTTACCACCCCCAGTGCCCAAGCTTGGGATGCAGAATAGCAGTCCCATCTCTAGGTCTTTTATAGGGATGCAGTTTCCCAGATTTGCTTCTCATGACAGAATCATTTACCCTGTCTACTTTATGCTTGAAAATTGCCTGTTCCAACTAAATATCCTCGAATTTCTTTTTCTTTAAAATACATTTCTTTTTGCACTGCCTTTGTGGATTTCAAATTGAATGAACCTTAAAGTTATCCCACCTTTAAGTTAAAAAACTCTCCAGCCCTCAAAAATAAACACTTGCAGGATTGTTGGACACAGTAAAATGAAACTAGAGTTCAGACAGGAATTATGCAGCTGGTCTCAGTACTGTTCACCATACAGTTTTTTAATAATACAATGCTGCAACTGGTTTCCTAAAACTGATAAGAGAAAATAAGAGCTAAAAATCCCATTGGAATACTCGGTTTTTGGAATTTCTGTTTTGCCCATGTTTGCAGTCTTTACAGTTTAGAATGGAATTGGCACAGGAACTTCTCACTGATCCTGTTCTCAGCTCCTACTAGTTTTGTCCCTGTCATTTGGCCCAAACAAACAACTGATAGATCATATGGCAGCTTAGCTCTGTTCTCCCACAAGCCATCGTACTCCCAGCTATGGGGAAATACTCTTTTTCTTCCAAAAACTGCAAGGTGCCTCCTCTTCTTCCTACCCTCAGAATGGTAATTTTAAGCTGTTTTTTTTTTTTTTTAATCAAGGAATCCTTGCATAGCAGAACACCATTTCATTGTTATTTTCTCTAGCCGTGAGGTCATCCATGCCGGATTTCTACGAGAAAATGAAGAACTCCCTGCGCACAGAGGCCCAGGGAGCTGACACTGTGGTATGGTTGGCAGTATCAGCTGAGGCAACCAAGTTACCCAGCGGCTTGTTCTTCCAAGGTAAGGAGTCAGTGTCTTACGTTGCATAGCAGTGGAGATCCCTCAGCTGCCTGAACTGTGGGATCCCTGTCTGGCCTGAAAGGGGATGAAGGCTGGACCAGGCAACTTGATCAAAGGATAAAGCATTTCTCAAAATCGTTTCAAGAGTAAAGGTTCAAGTGAGCGTTGTGTTAAGCTATGATCATACTTTTGTCCTCTAAAGTAGCTGATAGAGACTTCAAAGCATTTCTTTAGGGAGGGTTGGGGATTTCTTAAATCAAAATAGCTGTATGTAGGACTGTGCCAAGGGAAGGTGAATCACAGCAGTCAAACAACATCTTTTATGATGCTAGGAAATGAACATCCTTCTCACAGCGCACTGGGAGATGGCTTTGACTTATTCTTCCTACCATTTCATGCTAGCTAAAACTGCCAATTCCCCCTTTCTCTAATGCTGGACTCTCAGCACAAGGACACTGAGCACAATGACTTGAGCACAATGGCATTTTTGGCACTGTGAGCATAGGGAATGGAAAAGTAGGGTAGAGCCTTTCTTTTCTCCCAGGCAAATGATAAGCATCTTTGTAGGGGTTGGAAGTATGGGTGCCTCAGTGGTGAAGCAGGTCAGTCCAACAAAAAAAAGCTCAGGGTAATTGCTTACAGAAGCTGGATGTGGCACTCAAATTCACCAAATTATAATACAGAGCATGCAGGAAGCTCAGACTTCCAGAGCTGGGTTGACTTTGTCCCTTCTGTCCCACAGACACTCCCACAGAGTTGGCTGACAGAAATTTAACCAGATCTTTTTCATGTCAGCATGTGGAAACCACACATCCCAGCTGGTCAGCCTTCTTTGTAGAACTAAGCTTTGCCTTTTCCTTAGTCTGATCACCTTCTTCTGGTCCTAATGCTTCTGCTCAGTTGTTCTTTCTCTAGATCATAATTCCACCAGGCTCTTGACTTTGGCCTTTTTCTACTGCCAACTTTAGGGAACAGCCTTGGCTCTTTAGCTGTAGCTATTGACTTTTGAGAGCTCTTGTCCTGGCATGATTGCTCTTAAGGCTACAAGAGAGGTCCTGTGTCTGTGTCCCATGCCTATCAAATAGTGGTGAAGTCATTTATTCCTCTCTGCTACTGCCCTTTGGAAGCCACAACTTTGTATGGGCACTTTTCAGGCCCTTTCAGTGAAGGGTTTGGTGTGCAGGGGTACTTGACTGCAGCCCCTGTGCTTCTGGTCCAAGGCAGCCATTTTCCAACTCAGTCCCAGCTTCCCTCCATTTCCTCCATTCTCTTTTATTCTGTTCACTCTGAGACCAAACTAAAGCCAGCATTTTTTTTTTTCCTGAGGAAAAAAAATAAAAGGAAGTGAGAACATGACTAGTACTATCAGAATTATTTGCATCTGCCAAAATAAATAAAAAATGTTCGATGGAGACTTACTTTCCAAAGACGAGAAGCATCGTCTCTGTGATGCTAAACTTGGCTTTCACGTGTAGTTCCCAAACTTCAGCACAGTCTACTAGAAGCGTTGTGGTTAGGTAGGAAGCAGTTCATATTCAGTGGAGAAGGGAATGTTCCTCTGCATGTTTCTCTCTCCTCAGTTTTCCATGAGAAGTTATGTGGTGTGTGCAGCCAGTTACAACATTTGCTCTTAAGAGAGCAAACATCTCTGCTCTCCTGGGAAGCCTGATGAGTTGGCAGAGAAATCTGCAGCCCAGGGTTGCAACAGCTTGTTCATTTCATCTCAGCTGGCTGCTTTGGAAGTTGGACTTGCTAAATAGACTAACAGTGCTTCACCAGTGCTCTGACTGCTGTTCCATTGACACCTGATCGCACTGTCATAAGGTTCCTGTTTTTGGAGGGGAAAATCCCTTAGAATGAGTGGTGATACAGCTGTACTTACACAGAGGGAGTGAAGAGTATGAAACTTGGAAAACTAAGCAAAGCATCAAACTGAGCAAATTTGTTCAGAGATCTTGGGTACATGTTACTTATGGCAGCTGATCAATCAGCTCAAGTTTCTGGACATTTAGAAATTAACCATTATTTCTAAGGATGAAAGTAAGCATTTTAAGCTTCAAAATAATCCTAACTACTAAGTCCCAACTGGAGATTTGAGTAGCACTAGTAACATTATCCAGGAGGCAAGGAAACCCCTTCTCATGCTGCAGAAGTATCCTCTCCCTGCAGCAAAAGTCTCCAGCTATTGCTCTTTGCCTACAGGTGTTGCACTAGTGACAGGGAGCAGGTGCAAACCCACTGTAAAGCCACCTTTTTCCTGTCCTGTCCCTGGCTGCAGATGGGATCTTGCTGCACCGTCTGTCATATTGTGTTAAGG
Organism: Empidonax traillii; assembly: GCF_003031625.1. Lineage (NCBI taxonomy): Eukaryota > Metazoa > Chordata > Aves > Passeriformes > Tyrannidae > Empidonax > Empidonax traillii. The sequence continues at coordinate 895,619 of NW_020955425.1, read as the reverse complement.
GAAAATAACTCTAGTTCCAGAATACAAATTGAATTAGTTTAATTTCTGGTTTAGGAGGTATGCTTAACATTATTTACAGGTTCCTAGAAGGTATGTTTCCTGGCTTCGAAACTGTGAGGTATGTTTAAGCAGTACAGAGCCTAGCAGAAAAATATCCTTTCTGCTAGAAGAGAAAGTTAAATGTACCCATCTGGATTTTTTTTGTTTTTCCTTCCAGACAGGCAGCCAGTCGCTACACATTTACCCCTGGCAAGCACCCACAGTCCACCGGAGGATGAGGAGAAGCTAATGGAAGTGCTGGAAGAGTTCTCCCAGAAGTTTAGATCCAGTTCTCCAGGAACTTAGTGTCACTGCTGACACAATGTAACCACAAAGCTTCTAATTACACAGTAACACACCTGCTGTAGTACCCCTCCTGTTGAGGGGAAGTACCACGCCATAGGCCTGTTAAAAATGAACTGGGTTCAGGTGTCCTCACAATGGGGGAGAGTGGTTCCTGCGACATTTTTTTTCTGCTGCCCACTTTCTCCCATGGTGAATATGCACCTGCTGTCTCAAGACACACTAAGGTTGTGTTCTTTGAATTGGAAGAAAAATTGGGAGGCGTTAAAATAAAACCCAAAATTTTGTAACGTTACCCAGAATAATTTAAAACATTCAGCACACAGAAATGCAGAGGAGTGTTCTTTCAGTAGCCTTTGTGAAAGACTTGAGGAAAGAAGTAGGAAATGTTTTAAACAACATTTAACTGCTGTATTTGACAGGTTGGTGGTGTCCTTCACTGCATGAGGATGACTGGGCTCAAACCTCTAACTGGGAATGCAGAAACTCTCTTGCAGTGTCTGCTTAGTTTAAATAGAACAATTCCTCATGGCCTTCAGTTTCTATAAATCAGTACTGGTATGCAGAAGAGATCTGCTTCCTCATGTTTAAACATCAAGAATTTAGGAACACTGCCAAAATGCCTTCCACATTACTTTATGGAGCCAGGGCTGAATATTATCCTGTTTATGTCAAGATACCATGAAGTAGGAGGTTTCAACGCATAACACACCCAGACAGGGCTGGATCCAGCAGGGAAATGGCTGTATGACTGTAGGCATGAAAAGAAATAACATGCTAAGCTGTATATGCTTGCCATTTCTGTAAAATATTAAAGGGAATTGCTGTATCATTATGGATGGATTAAGAGGGGGAAGGGAACTCTGTGGGGCACAGGTTTTAGATGTGAAGTTCGCCTCTTGTTGGGAGCATTGCATTTTATCTGGATCTGTTTACTTCCAGACCCTGGGAGTGGGATTCATCTTACCTTATTTGTAAACATTTGAATTACTCACTGGGATTCTCATTGTAAAGTGGGTAGAGAGAAAACAGGCTTTTTTAGAGGGATTTACTGAGTCTAGTTTAAGAAACATCACCTGGAGTCCTACATCTTCCTACTAATGGTGAAGAGTCAGCTCAGACTAAGACACTGAAGTGGGATTCATTTTGTCTTACTTATTTCAGATTTACTGCAAAGCAGTGGTAACACATTTTCTTATGAACTGTGTTTATAAACCCACTGCCTATAGACCCCAGCCACCTGGTCACACTGTTTCACACACAGCTCAGACCATCGTGGTAGGGCAAACAACTTAAACACAAATATAACACAGGAGTTCTTAAGCTCTCTGCTATGAGTGATAGCTAAGGTCCTGCAGATGGGCGTGGGAGAGCTCCTTATATCTGCTTACATAATTTTATTTCCCCAAAGACACCCTCCTGGCTCATGGCATTTACTCATTATTCAAAGACCTTCCCTTAAGTATCAGTTTAGGAAAAAACTTCTCTTTTCAGCCTATTACCAGTCTCCTTGGAAATAAAGACTTTACTTTCAGAGAGGCCCTGAAATAAGCTTTCCCATGATAAGCAGTGCTGAGACAAGTGAGGCTGTCACAGCTCTTCCTGAACAGACTGGGTCAGCATTCAAACTATTGCTTTACTTATAACTTCATTTATAAACTGAACTCCTTCTTACACTACAGTCAAAGAAAACAACAGCAAGGCTTGTACAGAGGTTTATTTCCTACAAGTCCAGTATTAACATTTTCTATAGTTCCAGCTGTTAAATACAGTTACCCAAAACAAGAGTCTAGCTGGAAGCATATGTAGTAACTACATTCCTTAATCCAGTAGCTGCAAGGCTAATAAAAACATTTGCATTATCAAGTAGTTAAGTCAAGTTGCTTCTCAGCTCTGCAGTACAGAAGAAGTTTAATGACTGGTATTTAAATAGTTCATAAAAATAAAAAAAGTATACTATATGTATATCTATCTATATATGTAACACATTTTAGTCCCCATTCTGCACTGATATATTTGAATGGCCTATGTTTTTCATTTTAGTCACAGCTTAAAAATGAAACCAGAGTTCAGAAAACTGCTTTAATCCAAATTTGGTCACAGTGTAAAAGAGCAACATGCTATGGTTTAAGAGCACTTGTGATTCAAAAAGAACTGGAACACAGGAACACCTATGAGAAACAAAATCCAGAGTCTCACACGCTTTGGTATAATGGTCCTGATGATGCTTTATTTCAGCCCACAACATTCCACGAGAGCAAACGCAGCATGTGGCTTGTAAGCCAGTGAGAGGCTTTGTGTTAATGCAGTTCAGAATGACTTGTACCTTCATGAAAGTAAATACATTTAGTGCCACTTATAAAGATTTATGGGCAAAAGAAAAATGGCATCCAGTGACAGATGAACAGAAAGAGAAGGTGGCACAAATCCTTGCTAAGCAGCGCATGCTAGGGACTTCTGCCCACACCTGGTTTATAGGAGCAGAACAAGCACAGCAGCTGCTCTTATTGCCCTTTCCTGTCCACGCTCAACCCGACACTTCTTGTGGCAGCTTTGAGGCTTATATGATTCTGACCTCAGTTGTTAATTATTCCCATTCTGATGGAAATTTTAGGAGGTCAGTGTATTGGGCAATTTTGTCAACTGCATTTCCTCTCAAGTTTCATTTCTTGGGTGATGTTTATTCATTGTTTAAAAAAACCCCAAACACAACCAACCTGTGATTGATTAAAAGTATAAACAATTGTTTGTTGTTTGCCTTTGCATAGTGGGGCATTTTCACGTATACCTCACTATTTTGGAGTATAATGCTGTTACTCCAGCTGTTTGCATTTGCTCCAACACATGCATCAGCTTCTGTGTTCCATTAACTGTGTACATGATGTGAGCAGGGACACAGCTTCCCAATAAACAAGGCTCAGGTGGGATGTTGAATATGCACTGCTGGGCTCAAAGAAGGGAGTTCTGCTATAGACTTCAGTGTAGCTTGACTTAAGTCAGTGCTGCAAACCGCAACATAAAATTACTTGGTGGGGGACAGTCCCAGCCATTTCAGTTATCAGTCCAGTCACTATTTGTATTTTCATAATGACAGAGCCCTTCTAAAAGACATGGCAGTTGAAGCAGCAGTAGTTTTCGTTAACCAGTGTTTAACTTGGTGAGTGGATAGTGAACATGGAGTTACTCTTTCAGGGAACAATGTCATGGTAATTGACTCCAGTGGAGGAGGGCAGCTATAAAGCAGTTTAATCCATAAGTTCCTCTACGTGTTGCTCTCCCACCTTCCTTTCAAAAATAAAGCACCCTATCTCATGACACGAGATTCTGCTTACTAGAGTTAATGCTGGTCAACATCCACCACTGTCTTTTTAAACAGGCTGTTACCACTCTGACTGGCAGAGCGAAGCTTCAGATTTTTCCTGGCTCAGCTCACAGTATTTTCCCTGTTTGTCCCAAGCTTACATCTCTTGCTTTGTTGGGAGAGGTAGTTCTGGGCACATTGGGGCAGATGCAATGACTAATTACAAGAGATAATTTTGAAATGCAAATAAGACAACTTGAAAACTCCCTATTCCTGAAGTCATCTGAAAAGCACTGATCTAGGTAATCAGAGAAAGAAAGCTTTGAAAAGGCACTGAGTCTGATGAGGAGCAAGTGCAACAAAACACTTCTGCGACTAAAAGTGGCCAAATCCAAGAACTTCAATTTGTGAAGTAGGTCAGTATTTATGTTCCTATCTCTAGAGGGAGCCATCAGATAAACTTGAGGAAAAATGATGTATTCCTGTGAAGGAAGTTTGTATTCTCTCAAAACAAAAGCTAATGCTCAGTTTTACAGATACGCAGTGTCAGCCTAACCAAAGGTCTTCAGCAGGACAGGTTTCTACCCTGCTGCTATGAGAAACAAGCCTCTGCTGTACCAGCAGTGCCAGTGCTATTTCACAGATAAAAACATTGTCCAAACAGAGGAAGAGCAGTAAAACCTGCACTGATTAAAACTTTAGGGAGAGAGGCCCCAGGAAGTGCCATTTTCCTTGATGGGTACAAATCTTGAGCATCTTCCCTTTACTTTCCAGTTCAGAATCCACAATCCACAGGGAGCCTTGAAGTGATGCACAAGACCGTGCAATTCTTCCACTGCCCAAACACCCTGCTACCCTTGGGCTGCTCAACCCCTGCCAGGCACTCGGAGTGAGAATTTGTCATGGCACAGGACACATCTATAGAACAGTTGTCAGTTTTATGACTTCACAGAAGAGGCAGGTGAATTAGTCCAGTCAAAACTCAACAAACCAAATTCTCTATTACATGAATAGAGAAGGAAAAGTAATAACCAGAAGCTGATATAAATTAGTGTAGTGGGGTCAAGATACCACAGTTTATTCAGCTGTGTTGGAGACACATAATGGAACAGAACTGGAAACTGTTACAATAAAATTGGTGAAAAAGATGGTCAAATTGCTGAGCATCATTCCTACAAAACAGCGACCTTAACAAAAGCCAGTAAGACTTTTTTTTCATATAAAATCCCTCTAATCTGAAAGACAACAAAGCCCACAAGATATGGGTCAGTAGGGTGAACTTAAGTTACCAAGAAGAGTGAGAAGCAATGCTTGGCCTTTGGAAGACAAAACCACACCTAAAACTAGTGCTAATGACAAGGATGATGCAAGTAAGTTTCTGTACTTATTTGTGAAAATTTCCTAATTACTTGGCCATGGCAACCCCACAGAATTTTCTTGAGACGGGACAAAATAAGGGTGATAGCAATGGGTCTTTCACATCTGAATGAAGCGCCGATCTGTTATAAAATATGAGTATGTTATTAAATGTGACATACAATTTAATGTTTAGGAACTGGAGAGAGGCAAAACTATCTTCATAAGGCCCAACACCTTTTCTGCACTATCTCAGTAGTGATGTGTCTCTTCCTCACTGTTTTAGTGTTGAAGTCCTTACACATTTAATGCAGTTCTCATAACACTGCTTGAGGGAGATACTATTTGGCTGTTAAACCAAAGAACAAGAAATTGAAGTCAGATCTTCACTGACTCAATCTACAAGAACAACTCTATGTTCTTTGTGGCTTCTGGATCCTGACCAGGGCTGCTGGTCAGCTTACAGTGCTGGGATGAGGGATGGTTTGGCTTTGTACAGTTCTGATGAATATTCATTGCTGGCTTTTTTTTTCCCTTTGTATGCTGATGACATTCTCTCTTGGTATCTGCAAAGACTTTGCCAGGAGACTGCACTCTTGTTTTCATTTTGGTTTGAGTTTAATGTCCCCACTTGGCAGCAATTTCTATTGAACTCAAATCTCTTTCTGTTCTGAGCAGTACAATGTGTCCTTGCAGCAAACAAAATTTCAGAGATGGCCAAAGACAGATCAAAAGGGAAAATCCTCAAACTGGGAAAATGCCATGAAAAGTCACGTGACCACACAAAGTTAATCCAAAGAAGAGCAATGAAGATGGTGAAGGGTCTGGAGGGGAAGGTGTATGACAAGTAGCTGAGGGTGCTTGGTCTGTTCAGCCTGGAGAAGGAGGCTGAGGAGAGACCTCATTGCAGTTACAACTTTCTCATGAGGGGAAGAGGAGGGGCAGGCACTGATCTCATCTCTGTGGTGACCAGTGACAGAACCCACAGAAACAGCCTGAAGTTGTGTCAGGGGAGGTTTAGGTTGGATGTTAGAAAAAAGTTCTTCCCCCAGAGGGTGGTTGGGCACCGGAACAGGCTCCCCAGGGCAGTGGTCACAGCACCAAGCCTGACAGAGTTCAAGAAGTGTTTGGACAATATCTCAGGCACATGGTGTGGCTCTTGGAAATGGTCCTGTGCAGGGCTGAGGGTTGGACTTGGTGATCCTTGTGGGTCCCTTCCAACTCAGCAAATTCTGTGATTCTGTGGTCTCAAGTTCCAGAACTTCAGGTTATTGTCAAACTAGAGACCACTTTTTAATTCCAAGGAGCGAAGATTTCCTGCCAAAATTCACAGGATGCAGTTTTGAAGAGAAAAATCTGTCTCCCTCAATATTATACGAGAGGTCATCACTGAAGGGACAATGCATCCTGAAAAAAGGATCAAGTTTACGTACAATTGTCACAAATAGAAACAAAGTCTTCTAAGTCCTAGCTGAAAACATCCTGTGTACTCCATGTGGTCTTCTGGAAAGGGAATGGCCTGTAAAACCACATGTAGGCTAAATGAGCCTATTTCCTCTGTTACAAAAGAATTTTGGTTGTTGTTACCCAAATCCCGTTGGGACCAGCAAGGACAGACATAGGTAATACTTGTTAATTTATTAGTAACTAATTAATTTGTTAGTATTGGCCTTTTTAGCCATCAGTGTGCTTGTAGCAAGCGTGGGTAGAGCCCTTCTCAAATCTTCATTAGTGAAGCTTAGCCATGATGATGATGATGAATTTGTTAGTAGTTTAGATTTAAAGAAAGATACTTAGATACTTTTTTTCCCCCTAGGCCATAGAATAGACCATGTTAAGTGGACTTTGAATCACAGAATGATTTAAGTAGGAAAGAACCTTCAGAGGTCATCTGGTTCTTCTCAAGCAGGGTTACCTAGAGCTATTTCCCCAAGATAATGCCTAATTGGCTTTTGAATATCTCCAAGGATGGAGAACCCACAAACAACCTCCCTGGCCAGCCTTTGTCAGTGCTTGGTCTTCCTCACAGTAAAGTGTTTTCTGATGTTCAGAGGGAACTTCCTGTGTTTCAGTTTGCATACACTGCCTCTGTCCTGTCACTGGGCACCAGTGAAAAGAGCCGGCCTCCATCCTCTTCACATCCTGCCTTCAGGTATTTATACACGTTAATGAGATCCCTCTGAGCCTTCTCCAGGCTGAACAGTTCTAGCTCTCCCACAGATACTCCAGTAGCTTCATCATCTTAGAGGCCCTTCACTAGACTTTGTCCAGTAGTTTCATCTCTCTTTTTTACTGGGGAGCACAGAACTGGACATAGATGGAAAAAAGTTGCATATTCCTTTCTAACAATGATTTCCTCAGCAAGCACAAAGCAAACTTTTTTTTCCCCTACACTTGTTTTGCATCATCCTATTTGCACATCCAGCCATGCCCCTTATTTTCAGCAACCAAGCCCACTCAGAGGGAACACATCCGTTCTTTTCCCAGTACTGGAGGTATTCATGCCATCCTCTCAGGCAAAGTGCAGTTATCATTACTGATATGCTAGGAGTCAAGGAGTCAACATGCTGATATTCAGGTGATGGCCTCAAGTTCAGGAGGTCACCTGGGCTTCACTGCAAAAAGGAGCTATAGACAAGTGTGCCAATAGCTGAGCACATGAATGTCACCATTCAGCATTATTCTATGTTAGGCTGGCTGACTTTTAGCCCTTTGCACCACCCTGTTTAACCATATCTAATCATGGTGTTAGTCTTCTTGTAGATGGATCATCAATGCTATCATTGCAAGCAGTTGCACACATTCTTTTCCCTTCATGCCAATATTTTCAGCTTAAAAAGACTGAAGTTTGGAGCTCAGGTAGTCCCACCTGGATCAAGCCACCTGCTCAGGCACTGTGTGTGCGACCAGCGCCTGCCCCATCACCTGCCTAAGCACTACAGACACTGTTCATTGTAAAGCCAAGAATAGCAGGGAGATGCTCTGAAGAACACTGCTTCTTCCCCCAAGGAAACACCAGCTAAGTGAGAAATGAAAATCACTTTTTCTGATGTGAAGAGCAAAGGGAGGCCAGCACTGTTTGTACGCCCCTTGTCATAGCAGGTGTCACTAAAAGCTGCTGCTCTTCAGCAACCCTGGGGAAAGGGGACTTGGCTTCATTTGAGTGTGTGTGGATGTGGTGCTGCACAGTTTACACTTGTATCAAAAGACACCCTCCTTCCAATCCTCCAATAATGCAATTCATAAAAAGAGCTCAGATTTGTTATTCAGCAAGTAAAATGAAAATGACCAAGCAACAGGGATCCCTTTTTATGTGGATCTAGTAGATAGAAGAAAGTAACAGAAGAGGAAGGCAGGTGTTTTAACTCTCCCAATGTCAAATCCTTCTTGTTTCATTTGGAAGGTAAAAGAATTACTGACTTAGAGACATCTATTTTCCCTTCATTATAGCTTTTAAGGACATAGCAAAGGGACAAACTTCCCTTCCCCCCTCAGCTTCACTTTCAGCTTATATAATTTTCTAAGCCCAGATGAGTTTGTCCTGAAAATGCAAGATAAGGAGATGTTCAGCTTAAATTCAGATAACCCTGTAGGCAGTTCAGTCAGAAAGAACAGCCAGGAAAATTTGTGAAATGGATTTATATATTCAACATCCACTCAAGAAGCAACACTGAAACCACGACTCCTTGGAAGACAATGGGGCAGTGGCCAAGAGTTTACTGCAGAACAGTCCAAACACATGTAGCTCCCAAATTTAGTCTCCTTCAGAGTCAGTTCCTCACCTTTGACTGAACATTATGTGTTCAGGACTAAATGCTGACCCAGAAGCAGATCTTCAGCTTGCTGACTCCACCACTCCATCAGCAGAAGTATAATTCGTGCTGGAGTTCCAGACTTCTTGCAAATGCTGTCTCCTCAGGAACAGAGCACTAAACAGTCATTTAAATCCACTTTGGTGTGCTCGTGTTTCTGTCACCATGAGATACACTCCCTGCACAGCAAAGCAAGTCAGGTCTTTGGCCAGAAGGCCCTGAGCCCAAGGTAACACAAAACATCAAAGTGCAGCAATGTTTTGTACATCTTCTCAAGCTGGAATGAAATACTGGCAGGCAACTTGCTCATCTTGCATAGCTTCAACAGCCAAGAACACTTCAGTCATCAGAAAACATGCACAAGGTGTAATGAAAAGCCTTCCAAGAGGAAACAAGCTTCTAGTTTCCAGGAGAGAAAGTGGGAGGACTTAGAAAACAATTAACATTCAAGCTGGAAAAATAATATTTTTAGTGTTGTGTGAATTATGTTTGAAAATATGCTTTAAAATATGCTGCCTAGAGGGGAACCATAAACAGGCTGTAAGATCAGGAAAGCCAAGGTGGCATTATTTCAGAGAACATGACTGCAAAATGCTTCATCACAGTTTATACGATGTTTAAAATGAGAATTTTCCCTGAAAATAAATAGCAATCCTGTGACATGCACATGAAAGTCCACTCACTCTTTACTGCAGTGTCTCACTGGACCAGAATTAATGCCATGGATTGTGTTAACCTTTTTTTTTAACTCAAAAGTGAATTACTGTTGGGTAAACAAAGGAGAAGCTTTATTTTCTTTTGATGTTCCACTGAAGAACACTAGGCTTCTCTAGGTGGCAATGAGCTCTGTAGTGGTAAACATCAGGGCCTCCTCACTTTATAGGGGAAAAGTAAAGTCCAATATGGGGCAAGACCGAGGACCACCAATGTCCTGTGTCACTGCAGCTACAGACCACAAGTCCTGCTGAAACAGTGGATACAGGAAAGCCCTTGGTCTGGTCTGCAGTTCTACTCTCTACACCACTTTCTTTGAAGTGCATCAGCAATACCAAGCTAAAATGTGAAATGGATTAATAGAACAGAGAGTTGACTCTTCAGAGAAGATCCCTTTGGAAAAAAAGGGGGTTTTTTTCAATCATTCATCTTGACAATGTCCTTCTAACAAGGTAATTTTGGTCAATCCAGGTTTTTAAATACTGTTTATTTTTAAAAGAAACCATAAAATATGACAACAGGACAATGGGCATCATTTAGCAATATCAGTTTTGGGTCTATAGAGGAAATTAATAAAAATCATCAGCATTTTAAAAAATAAATATGACTAACCATATGGAAAACAGCAAAAACAAAATTCATCTTCAATAACACAGACAGACAGAAATGCGGAAATGTTGCTGTGCAAGGTAGAGGTAGAGGTAGAGGTTAACCAGACTTTTCCAACCTAGACCAGTTTTGGATCTGCCCCCCTCCATGCACAGACTCCCAAAAGTTCCTGTTGCCAGTAATTTCATTTGAATCAGCCTGCCAGTTTCATCAAACTCAAACAAGTCTGCGTGTTCCTTGTAATGCTCTGAGCTGGAAAACTATTTCAGTTTTCTGTAGAAATTAGTTGCTGAGCAACCTGCCCCCTGATTTTGCAACTTGTGCAGCGAAGGAAGAGGCAGGAAGATCACACAGACCAATAACATGCTCTCTGGATGATACCCACTAGGACAAGTAGATAGTAGAGCCCTTTTAGGAACTGCAATAGTCCATCAGCTCCTTGGTGATGCACCCAGAGAACATGCAACACTGCGCTTGGAGTTCCTCCACTGGAGAGAGCACGATCAGCAGAAACATCCCAAACCAATAGGTACTTGCTGTGGCAGAGCCGATTGCCTGATACAGTCTGTTGATACCGAAAACTCACGTGGTAGGATGCAACCCAAGGACCTTCTGTACAAAGCAGTAAGTGTCTTGACATAGTGAAATATAAAAACTAAAAATTGCACTGCACACAGATTTTCCAAACGAACTCAAGACAGCTGAAGTCAGATCGTACAAACCGTTAGTTAAAAAAATACCTTCTTGAATATTTTGAGAAGTGGAAAGAGTCTTCGTGCAAATATTCAGCCTTGATCAAGCAGAGGACATAAAACTGTAAACGCATTAGTTCCTTTCTCATCTGCTGTATGCACCCAGCGTTATCTATCTTCTGCAGTATGATTAGAGTTAGGAAATCGGTTTCTTCTGCAAATATCACCTTTCAAGTTCCACTGATGTAACATCAAGACACTACTGGTGTCATATCCCACAACTGTTAATACAATAAAACATAACATAGTGAATAATGGTTAAAACAATAAAATACAGTATAAATATAATCTTTAAATAATTTGTACCTTTTTTTCTTTGCTTAAGAGGGACTACATGGTTAGAGGTGGACACTACAAGTCTGAAGAAGTTTGATTTCATTTTCCAGCACTCATGCCAGAGTGGTGGAGGTTGACCAAACAACACTCTATATATCACTATGTTTTATCCCTATGAGTCAGGTTCATAGTTGGCCTTAAAAGAAACCAAAGAACTCCCACTACATTGCTAACTTGAATGATCAGCATATTCATAACACATTGTGAGGATTTTTCTTTTTTAAATTAATCAAGCTGTTATAAACTTATTCATTATTTTAGCTATTTCTTTATCTAGCCACACTGATATTTGCCATGTTGAAAAACAGCTGGTCTTCCTAGAGGAAAAGCTATAGCAAGAACTTGTCCCAGGCTCCTTCAGGCAATAACTTTATAGACCAAGATCTCCTTGGTACTTATTGGGCAGAAATCCACCAGTGAGAAGCCTGTTGTGTGGAAGAAGGCAGCCAGGACATACCTGCAGCCACATGGGAGAGTAAGGGGAAATGAAATACAGGAGCACATTCCTTGCTCCTACCTTAATAACCTTGTCTGTCCCCGAGGTCAACAGCCATCCCCTGGTGGCATCAAAGTGTACGTGAACAATGTTGTGCTTACTGTCGTGGAAAGTAGCTGTAGGTGCCCGTCTGAAGAAAGAAATCCAAAAATCAACAAGAACTGTAACTGCAGGATTTTCCCCCAAATTTTTCTCTATTGAGGAAATAACTATCTGAGTGCTGCTGTAAGCCATTAATTCAGCAACCACTCCGTAAACTCTACCTTGAAACCTCTTCTGGCATGAAAGGAACAGTGGTGGAGGGCTCCTCTGTCCCTCCTGGCTTGATAGTCACCTCAAAGGCTTATCTTGGTGAAAAAGCCCAGGAATCACCATGCCGGGCTGCTCCCTCCTAGAGCCTCACATCCGCCCAGGCCCTTCCACATGCAGGTGTTTTGCCCCATTCCAGTGCAAGCTGGCTCAGTGTCCACACTTACTCTTCATCCGTTATAGACTCGTGACAGCTGTCACAGACCCTCACTTCAAACTCAAATCCCATCAGGGGGATGGAGGAACGCTTGGAGCTGCATTTGCCGCACACGGCTTTTCCACACTTCCGGCAGTGATGCTGTAGGAGACAACATGCAGAAAGACGTCTTAAACCACAAACCCAGATCAGGTCACTGCTTAGGTCCCACTGGTTCTACCATCTCATTCCAGCAAGACCCAGCCAAGGCTGCAGCAAACAGGAAAGCTTGTCAAACTCAGGAGAACATGGAGCACTTTTTCACCCCTTCCCCAAAAGTCTCTGTCTTCAGCCCTCTCCTGCAGAGCAGGAAAACACAGCAGCATGTTTCAAGCAGACCAAGAAGCCTTTTCCAATACAGCCTGAGCAGCTACACGTTTACCCAAACTCTCTGAAAACAGTTTTGGTTCCAGCACGATCTCCGAAAATCAGTCGCAAATTTCTTTCTATAACACATTAGACTAAAACAAAATCTCATGTGGCTAAAGCCATGGAAGGTCCAAAACAATCTACTCAGCCCAAGACATGCTTTTGCTATTGGGACTGGTTGGAAAAAGAAAAGCGTGTTACTTGCAACCCAAAACCCAGCCTCATCAGAGGGGAGTTCACTGTTCCACTACTGAGCATTTAGTGGATGAATAAAGTGCAAGTTCTCAAAGCTTTAGGAGGAAAAGGGTTGCCAGAATCTATTATGAGAGGAAAGCCTAATTGCAAAATGTTAACCCATCAAAGGACACATACAAACCTGCCTGAGGCCTATTTTCTTACTGTCCCACATTTGCTTGAAGTTCCAGAAGAAAGGCTGGTCACATTTTTGACAGGAATCGCTATCCAGCCACTCGGGGGTCTGCAACACACATGCACAGAAACACAAAGTGAAAGTGAGTAACAAACATAAAAACTTCCAATGGAGCCTAGAGGCAGGACAAGAAAGATATATTGTGGTGTGGCAATTTGGCCAGCTAAACTTGATTTAAAATCTCCATTTTCACAGGATACCATTTGACTGTTCCCTGGGATGTCTTTTTTGGCTTAGCTCTAAACTTTGAAGGACAGGGGAGGAACCCTTTGCATCCAAATCACAAAGAAGAGTTTGATAATAAGACCACAGAAATAACTCAGGAACAAGCCAGCCTCCCCCATATCTCCAGTTCTGGAAATAAGCATATAAGAATACTTTGTCCTCTCCAGTCTGGACAACATTTACCATCTGCTATTGTCTCTGGTGGAAACTGGGGGCAATTAGTATTTCCAATAGCCAAGCAACTCATCTGATGGGAAAGAGGAGTTATTGGAAATACTGATGTGGTTGGAGTTTTTCATATTCGTTCTTTCTTTAACACCATAAGAGCTGTTCCTGCTGTCAGAGTTATCTGTGCTACAAATCACACACAGGGGTGAGAAAGATGAGATTCATATGAACAAGTCTAAGACCCAAACCAGCTCCTTTCCCTGCTTTTACAAAAGACAAGGGAAGGCAGGTCTTCTATTTCCTAACATGGTGTGTAGCTTTGCACTCATGCTGTGGATAAAGCAGGTAAAAAGACTTAAGGAAATTAAAGACTATATTAAAGGCATTTCTCTCTCCTGCAGCCAGGTTTTGCTGTGCAGAGTAGCATGGATCAGATGCCCTGTAGGGAAGCAAGTCTTGTCAGATCCTGAAAGAGCTCAGGAAATGCCTGAAGTAGCAGGAGAGCACATGGAAGGGGCAGTAATTCTCCTCCATTACATTTGGGTCCTCTGACACTTGTTTCGCACTGAGCTGCTGAGGCACATGCAGTGCATCTCCCCACAGTGTTTAGGAAACCCTCCAGGGGACATGAGACCCAGGAAGAGTCCTAGTACTTGACCCCTCTCCAGATGGCTGCAGTTTTTCTGTCCTAACCTGGCCTAGTGAGAATGACACTTCTTCCCCAGCAGACAACTTCTGCTCCTTTTTCTGCCCCAACAGAGCAAGAGCTCAGCCCAAAGTTGGTCCTGGCAAGTTGGTCCATCCTGTGTCTCCAGTGGAGCAGCCCCAGGCAGACCGTGACAGCCCTGCCAGTGCTGTGTCTGCAACACTGCAACGTTCCCACTAGTCCTATCAACACATGAGGTTAAATAAATACTAACTAGTGTTTCATACGTAGTGAGGAAGCAATTAGCAAATTTCAGTTGTCTTATCAGAGCCACTCGTTTCTCACATGCTGTAAATTAAAATGGCAAGACACACGGCTAAGGTTAGGAACTAAAAATCACAGAAAAGCCAAACAAATAAGTTAAGGTCAGAGGAGACCCTCAGCTCCCAGGATATCTTTTATCCCCAGCAATAAAGCAATCACCTGCTTCATATTCTTCTGCCAGTTATTCTAAAGGCAGTTCGTTCTGCTGGGGCAAATCTTTGTCTTTTCTACCCACAACTGTCTTTCTGTTTAAGGCCTACAGATTTACATCTGTGTGTATAACTTTTCATCTCTTAAGCATTTGAGCACTATAAGGAAGAAGACATTTTGCTTATGACAAGTAACCACTTTGTAGTCAAATAGAAACCCAGCTTCTAGCATCTTTCAGATGTCGTCTTCTTACAGCTTTTTAAAAATAGAGTTGAAAATTAGGAAATGGCTTAATTCACTCTAATGCAATCTCAGAGATGTGGGAAAATCTGATACAATACAGTGAATACTGAGCGCGCATCACATGGAGAAAATTTTTAAATAAGGGCAAAAATACCAAAGCCAAAATCCAGAAGAAGGTGTTCTAGGACCCCAAACCAAGGTTTGGTATAAAAATCTCAAAGATCCATGTGGTTTAGCACTAAGAACACCCTATTGTGCTACTGATAACAAGAACAAGCCCACATAGCCATAGGCTGAGAAAGCAGAGTACCCATTAACACCTACTGCTAGGCCTTCATTTATTTAATTATATTTCTCCTTTATTTTTTAAAGCAGCCTTCTCATACCATTGCTACATGTTTTGTGAGAATCCTGTCTTAACCCTTACCATAGCCTTTTGAAGGCAGCAAATAAATGAAGGTTTTAATTTCTGGATGTTCAAGTTGCAGCAAAAAGGAAACATCTGTTGGGAAGGAGGAAACCACTCTGCATTCACTTCACTCTAGGGGCTGATGACATACTTGGCCACTGGATTAGCATTTAAAGAGAGCCAACTGGAATGCTAACTCACATTAAAAATGGAGCTCAGTTCCTGCCTATGCCTACTTCAGTACTTTTAAAATCAAGTTTTTCACTTAGATTTCCTCCTTCCTCAAGGGAGACCCACGACTCTTACAAACCAGCAAAGATGACGAAAGCTCATGCTGTCAAAAGCCTTGCTCAGACCTATCCACTGCAGGGACTTGAGATGCCTTTGTACCCTCTGTAGAAAGAGGGCAGAGGTTTGATTGATGTCACCAGGATTTGCCAGGCTGTTGAGCCGGGCTGGCACCTGACTCACTCAGCACAGTACTCACTCCCCCTCTCTGAGTCAGGTCTCAGGAATTGCCAAGTGGAGGCTGCTCCTGCAGTGCCAAAGACAGGGAGTGCATTTTTGCACCCGCTTACATTTGTTGGCTGTGAAGCACAAAAGCAATTAGAAATGTGTGGGTGAAATATTACTGTCTGGATCAGCATAGCCATCATTTACCCCCGTTTCTACATTGTTATACCAGAGCAAGACCAAGTAGCAGGTGTGACTGAAGCCCTAGTTAAATGTATTTTATCAAGAACAGTAAAAAACCCACACTGGGTTGCAGTTTTCCGGAGATGACAAAGAGCTTTCTTGTTTTGTTTTCTTAAAAACAACATTAATCCATCCATTTACACCTGAACTGATGATATTTCTCAGGTGTGCTGAAAAACAAAGCGAAGCATCTCAAAATATCCTCCTTATAGGATGTCTTTCAGAGCAGTAATGTAAAAAGTAAGAGCCATTTAGCAGTCTATTTAATACGCATTTTCTGCCAGACAATTTTCCCATCAAAGACATAGCATAATTGCTGTATAACAACTGAGGCATGTCCAAAAACATTTTTAGAGCCTGGAATAATCTTGTTTAGGTTGAAAGTTGCTATTTTAGAAAGGCCCCTTCTTCCTAAGACTGTTTCAGACCAAACTAACGAGAACTAAGCATCTACCTCCTGCCTCTCAACATCCATGTTCCAGACGACGATTCCTCCATCTGCTCCACAAGAGATGAGCTGCCGAGTGTGGTGAGCATAGGAGAGAGACTGAACTTTATCACTGAAAAGAAAACAAGACAGTTACTAATCAACCATCTATAGTTAGTGCACAAGTAAGCATAGAATATACAATAAAGCAGTAAAAAGCCTTTCTTTGCCCATACATTTCCTTCCCTCACTCACTGTACATGGCATCCATCAGATGCAAATCAGTCTTTGCTGTCCAGCTGTGACCAGAAAGAGAGCACTGCACACAAAAGCAAAGACCTGTTCCAATAACTGGTTTTGCTGCTCCTGAGATAGGAGGTCCCAGCTGCACCGGGAAGCCTCAGCAGAGCTGCAGCTCTGGGCCTCTCTGAAGGTGCATCCAGGTGCATGAAAGCTCCAGTAAGGTACCTTCTTGTCAGACAGTCAGTAGTAACTCTGTTTTTGTAAAGCTCTGCATCATCTAGAAATGAAGCAGTGAGGAACTACTGAAGATTTTATTTTATCACTAACAAGCACAGAGTTTCAAAAATAATACAGGAATCACTAAATCGATCCTAAGCCTTCTCAGAGTAAGGCAGAAAATTTACGTGCTTCTGTTTCTTCTTTTAAGGAAAAAACAACATGGGAAAAAAGAATTCACTCAAGCCCATAAAGACGGGCTCAATCCTTCATAAAAGAAAGAAAACCAAGCTTCATCTCAAGCTATTTACAACCTGGGGAACGAAGACCACACAACACTGTTACAGAAAAAAACAAGGTTATGATGACACTGTAACTGAGATTACTGTGACTGGAAATAATCCACACTATTTGGATTTCTTTGCTACCACCACTGATCTTGTCTGCCCAAAGGACTTTCACGCTAACACATTTGCTTTTGCATATGGCTGCACCTGCAGAAGGAAATGCACTTATGGAAGAGTTGGGTACAACACTGACACCCTTCACAGTGCCTGCCTGCTGACACCAGAGGCACCATCAGAATTCTTGGTACTTTATGTTGTACAATTCCAGCTGACAGCCATGCCACAGATTAAGATCCAGAGGCTAATTTCATATTAGGAGAACTCATTTCCACAGCAACAAATCTAGCAGCAATGCATTAGCAAGCACCACTGGAAGGGTATGAGGGTGATCTAGGAATTTCAGCAAGAGCTCTGCAGTGCTCTGAAATCCCAGGGGCATGCAAATCCCTCAGCAAGTGCAGCATCACTCAAATAAATGCATGAATATGTAACTGTTAGGCCAAAACCACCATGGGATTTTGCCTCTCCCAGACCTCAGCCTGGATGCAAGTCTCACATATATGCTGTCCCCGTTGCACTGCCAATGTTAAAACGTGGGGAGGTCATTGCCACTAGAGCCATTCTGGTCTCTAATCAACACCCAACACAGGCTTATTCTTTTTCAAAGACATCTACTATGCTGCACAAATGTACATGCAAAGATAATGCCTCTTTGCACTGAGGAGATGTGAAGGCTCCTACAGGTGAAACACATTAATTAGAATTCACACTGTAGGTAGAGTGGCTTGGAAAAAGTTAGCATGGAGGAAAAAGGGACTAATTGTTCAAGCACGATGCTCCCTCTAGGGGAAGGAAAGACCTTGACAACTGAAAACCAAGAAATTGTCTGCAGCTGTTCTCATTTGAGGACACTCCTCATTCCAAGAGAGGTGCAGGCTCTGGCATAACACATTCAGGATTATAGATGTTGTGCTTTCCTTCACCATCCTCTGCAGACTCTCAAACCAGCCTGTGGGCCAAACACTGAAAAACTTACTATAAGCAAATTATTCCTGATGTATATGGACCACAGGGAGTCACACATACAAGCTTGAGGCTTGTGAAGACTGTAAGCTTTGGGCTGGTTTTTTTCCAGATGTGGGTTCTGCCTTTAGCTTTTCTGCCATAAAAGCAGGAGGAAGGGCTTTGAACGTACTTATGTCCTTGCAGCTCGATGGCTGTTCCTTTTCTTCCTCCAATATCCCACATTATAATGGAATGATCAGAACTGCCTGAGAATAAAACTCGCTGTATTGGGTCCCAGCAGAGAGCAGTGACACCACCTGCAATAAGAGCGCACAGAACAGTCATTTTGTTACAGAAAGCAGAAGACCAGAATGTAACTAAATAAAAATGACAGAGAGGGTGATTAAAATGCAGGTCTCTTTAGCAAAGACCATGCAACCATGTGCCACTGGAAAACTAACAGTCTAGAAAACCTACTGAGATCCCGAGGAGCAGCCCAGCTGCTCTTCTGTGGGCAGAGGGCTCCACTGCCACTTGTACTGAACAGTAAAGTGTGGTAGAAGGATGGTCACAATGTGACTATACAGCTTTTCATCTTCACAGTTTCCAAGAGATTAAAAGATAAATAAGTGTGGAATATTATGAGATCCTCTCAGTATCCTAGTGAAAGGATTGTGCTACCTTGTGATTGAGCTATTAGCATTTACTCAGTCAGGAGGGATACAGAGAGAAAATGCTGAGGAATGACCACCATTTCTTCTGTTGGATGGTAGGATCCTGTCCAGGATTGCTCTTTTTAAACGGTGATGGGGCACAAGTTCCAGCAGTGAAACAAGCAATTAGTGCATCCAAGATGTGCCTATTCCCCTAGGGAAAAAGTATCTACCAGTGTGAGTCTCTCCTTTATGAGCACCCATTCTTCTCCGAGAACTACGACAACTTGTTCTAGTTTTACTCTGCTTTAATTAGTAGCTACTGATTATGGCATTTTCTGGCATAGATGTTTTCTGCTCAGAGTTCTGATCCCTCTTGTTTTCACCAATACAGCTTCCCTGAACTGCTGTGACAGTTTAAGGTCTGTGTCCCTTTCATGCTGTGCACTGACACAAGCCACCCTAGTGTTTCACAGGACAGTCAAACCACCGTAATGCTGAGCACAGATGAAGAACCAGACTAGGTCTCCTTCTGAGGCCTTACCTGTGTGTCCCTTAAATGTCGTAACAAGGCTGCAGGACTCTTGCTCTAGTTTGAGTATGGTCACTTGCCCAGAATGATCACCAACAAACACATGCCGGGTTTCCACATCAAATCTGATGGATAAATGCTGAGGAAAATATATTGTTTACGCAAGCTTTGCATTCCTTTCATGACTAGCTAACTCTTTTAACATGAGCATACTGCAATCTTGTGAATAGTGCTCCAGTCTCAAGGAGGTATTCAGAGTGTACTTTTAGGCCCCTGTTCATACTAATAGTGCAGTATCCCTGAGTAAACTGAAGAGTGAGAAAAAATTAGACTGTTCCAGAAGACACAACTCGTGTTTTTGTTATGAAACACTTTTGAAGCAGCCCTTCTCCATGAACATAGGACTTGTCTCCCTGACCTCTATAACATAGGCATTAGAGTTGGATGGTATCTACTCTCTCCTTCCCAAACTTGTATAAAATAACTATTATTAGTTTTCTGTTTGTATTAGATTTGCATGTCAAAGTTTTGGTAGTGGGGGGTATGTGAGGTGGCTTTTGTGAGAAGGTTTGCTAGCAGGACTTGTTACCCTATGGGAAGTCACGTTGGAGCAGTCTGCTCCCAAAGGGCTGCACCCCATGGAAGGAACCCATACTGGAGCAGGGGAAGAGTGTGAGGAGTTCTCTTTGAGGAAGAAGACAACATGCAATGAACCAATGGCAACCCCCCAGGAAGCAGAACAAATCAGGACTGAAGTTGAGCTCAGGCAGGAAGAAGGAAAGAGAGGGGGTAGGTGTTTTTAAGATTTGGTTTTATTTCTCATTACCCTATTCTGATTTCATTGGTAATAAATTAAACTAATTTCCCCAAGTTGAGTCTGTACTGTCTGTGACAGTAACTGGAGAGAGATCTCTCCCTGTCCTTACCTTAGCCTTTCTTTAAGTTTTCTCTCCCCCACCTAGTTGAGGAGGGGAGTGACACAGTGGCTTTGGTGGGCACCTGGCATCCAGTCAGGGTCAACCCACCACAGTGCTTCTTCATTATAGTCGAGTTTATGAATACAGTGAAAGGGTATTGTTTCATGTCATATTTGAGGAAGTGTCAACTACATCAGACACCTCACACATTGTATTCTAAACTGAGAAAAATCCGGACCACTTAACCACCTAATGGAACCAGCTAACTAGCCAGATTCTGACTTCTTTATCCACATTCAGAGTCCATACTGGATATTTAAGGAGCAACTGCTTTTAGCACTCCATAAGAGCAGTGCTATTTAAGAAGCACTGATTTTAAGCACAAAGGACATTGCATTAAAAAAAAAAAAAAAAGAAAAACCAAACATGTTCCTGGCTGTGCCAGATATTTTTGCAGTACTTGCCAATGATTCTTTCTTCTACTGCTCTCCACTTAGTGTCCTCCAAAAGTCCTAATCACTCAAAATGGTCTGTTCTCTAGAGAGATTTAGGGAATACAGGACAATTCTTGCATCATGCTTTCAAAAACATTTAGAATTTAATTTAAAATTAAGTCCAGTCTTTATGCCATTTATATTGGCTGAATGACCAGATAATAACCCCATATTCGAACAGTAATTTTGAGTTGGTCTCACTTCTCCTAAACTAGCAAAACGTACATCCATATCACGTACACTCCAGGGCATTAAAAAGTCTGTTTATGCTAGCCCCTGTTGTCAGCCTAAGAGCTCATACTTTTCCACTTTCCTTTTCATTTGCAATAAAGCTGAATTAATATTTCTTTTATTGTCGGGCAGCTGGAGCAGCTCCGGGTGAATAAGCCACTTGAGTGCCATTTCTGGAGTCATTTACTCTTTGGTTAACCCAAATTCCCAGTACATAGTGAGCAGTTCCAGAGTGAAGGACAAGTGCTCATTATTTTATATTAAAGTAATTTAATTTTTACCATGCATGCACACAGGCACTCTGACCTGATCACCAACCTACTTTACTGCCATTAATTCTCTGAAGAAACCATGCACTGCATGTTTAAATAAAGGTCCTATCCATATTTATTACAATAGCAGACCACAATAGGTTGCAGATCGCCCATTGTGGTGCTTAAAAATGCTTAGACCTAAATATGCCATAACGCATTAAGGAGACAAAGCAAGGAGAATAGGCAGTTTTTTAAATTGGCTTTAAGTAACAGTTTCTCTCACAAAGCACCGAATCTATACAGGCCACAAAACTTGGAGGACAACTAGACAAATGAACTAAAAACGCTGTTTGAGTGCCAAAGAGCAGAAATAAAACTGAGAGCTCAGCAAAGGATACTGGAGGCCACAGGCGCCTGCGCTGGTGCGGTACCCTCCCAGCCGCTGGCCACTTTCTGAACAGTGCCACGTGAAGTGTTTGTCTTGTCCAGTGCTTAACACCCACTCCATTTCCAGGACAAACAGAATCATGATGACCCTGCTTTGATGAGCTGAAAATTAAGCAGACAGACACATAATCACATTGCAGAGAAGAACATTGGGGCAGAAGAATACTGCAAATACCAACTGCACCCAACTCCACCACTCACCCTTCCCTACAGAAGCAGCTAATTATCCTGTTGACATCAGCCAGGATGCAAGGTTGTAAGGTCCCTGCTCTGCATGTTCAGCGTTTGTATGAGAAAGAGTGGAAGCAAGAATTAATTCCTTCCATGCCTATTGCAGCCATTTGTCTTCCACAGTGGCACAAGTCCTCCCTCCCTGACTGTATCATCACTAACAAAACTGCCATTGTGGAATGGACTCAAGGTTCCATTTAAACCTCCTTTGAGCTGGTTTTATGACAGCAGTACAGATGCCTATCCTGCCACTCCTCCTGCTGTGAAATCTGGTGGATGTGGCTGTGGTACCCTAGCAGAATGATGAGTTACAAGCACAACGCTGCATCAAAGGAGAGTTTCAGCATTGCACACAAACCACATAGAAAGGTTATTGGAATAAAATAAAAGAAAAAGAAAAATAAAAATATCACAGCTGTGGTGGATGAATAAAACAGCTGAAGGAATAAATTTCTACTGCTACCAAAATAAAGCCATCAAAAGCTTTTCATTAAAACAAGGGAATGCACGCTTCTACAGATGGTTTTTTGTATGAATGACCAGTGGGCTTGGTCATGAAGTGCTGATTGAGCTGACTTTTTAATTAAACAAGTGGCTGGAAAGACTTGCAGAACTATTCCCAGCTCTAACTTCGCAGTGAATGCCATACTCCTCAATCTACAGCCCTGCTGATTTATTACTGTTCTGAGACCCTCCAACATGTATCGCACAAAACAGGCTGCTCGTATTGCTTGTATTTGCTTGTGTAAAAGCACACACGAAAAAGATTAAATATGTTTGGAAGCTTAAACACCAGTCCCAAGCCTCCATTTGAAATGCAGAGAAATTCCTCAGAACAGTATGGGAAGATTGCTGTCTGCCCTGCACAAATATACAGCACAAATGAGAGCTGTGTTCAAACCCTATGAGAGGCCAGTGATAGCAAGGAAGAGGTGGCTTGCACAAGCCAGCACCCGCCCTGATCCACGCTGCTTCTTTAGATGGAGATTCCCTGAGGAGAAAAGTCAATAGATGTGTTGACACAAGTTGCCACAACTGTGATTGGCAGCTAGTCCAGTTTACAGTGTCAGAAATGAACTGTGCCCAGGTTCTTTCACCCTTGCCCATAGAAGAGCTCAGATTTTGGCTGTTATTTCCATACATTTTTACATTCCAGACAGAAGGATGGGGACACCGAGGAGTCACTTGAGCTCTTTCAAATAGATCCTATCTCCTCTCAGCCCTTGTTTTCTCTGGGGAGAAATTCAGTGACCCCAAAGGTGACTCATGTTTGTCTTTACCTTTCTGCTGGTCTCTCTGGAGACACCCATACTAGCTGATGGAGTGATGCAGTGAGAGAGGGTCATGATGAGCTGCATGCTGCTACAAGCACCTGATGGGCTTGTAAACATGTCCCAGGAGCTTGTTTGCACCAGCAAGGCCATAGACAGCCCCATGGACTTCCACAGGATGTCCAAAGCTGGCTGAGATTAGACTGTTCAAGGCCTGTCCAGAAATGTTACTGCTAGTTACAGCTTCCCATGATTTGAATTGGTTGTATAGATAGCTGGCACCATCCAACTCTGTTAAATTTCCTATCTCCTAAAACTTCTAAAAGGCAGGGCTCGTAACTTTTGCTAGAAGTACTGCTTGTGGATGCTGAGGCAGCTCCTTCTGGCGAGTAAGGAGTCAACACTGAAGAACTGTACTTGCCAAGAGGTGGAAGGGGTGTAGACAGTAGCTTTGCTTATCCTCTCTCCTCAAAAGGAGCTTTCAGTTCAGCACTCTGTTGTTCACTCGCACATATTAGCTGGTGCCAACACACATGCTGATGGCAGAAATATCTGAACCAAGCGAGAGAGCATGGTGGAGGTCATCTCAGTAATGGAGCACAGAGAAGACAAACGTAAATCAAAGTCAAGGCTAAAAAAAAAGTTAAGGCTAGAAGAAGTTAAATGTCAGAAGGCTGGAAGCTGACAGCAGAGCAAGGAAGAGATCTGGACCTAGGATTAACGTAGGTAGGGGGTCTTGAAGCAGAAAACAAAAAGCTGGTCCTTCATCCGAGGGAAGTTTGATCACCATTTGTGAGCAGAGAAAGACGCAGAGAAAACAATTCCAAAGCTGTTCATTTGTAGCAATGGCAGGATGGAGATGGGGGGATAGAAGCTGCCTCGGCAAGCACCAGGCAAGAGCAGATCTGTGTAAGCCAGCATGAGAAAGAAGCCATTTTTTGAAGTAAGATTATGCTGTACAGAGAGCAGAGAAGCAGCAGAGAGGAGAAGGAAGCAGGTACATCTGCAGCTGGAGAGTGGGAGGCAGCGGGGGGGCTGCTCTCCTTCTGTGAGAAAGCAGCAGCAAGCAGTGTGGAAAGAACAGGTTAGAGAAAGGCTGTAAACTCTGTCTCTAGAGAAGAGAAGCTGAAACCAGGAGGAGAACGCCAAGATACCAGCATAGGGAAAAGGAGGGTCTGCACTATGTGTAAAGGCAAAGGTCTGAGAGGCATAGTCAGTGCATGGCCACACACAGTGCAGGGACAAGAAGCTGTGCTGAGGGGTTACAACAGTAAAAAGCATCACCAAAAGAGAGGTGGAAGTAACTAGTAAGGAAAAAAGCTTAGCATATGCAAGAACAGCTCACATGAAGAGGCTGTGCATAGAGGAAAGCATAAGTAAGGGCATGACATGAGCTGGCCTGAAAGCAAGGGGGCAAGGGGACAGCCTCAAAATAGGCAGGCTGCACAAAGCACAGGGCAGGAGCAGGTCTACAAACCTGGCTAGGCAGATAAAGTGTGGATCATATAAAAAACAAATCAGTAAAAAAAACAAAAAAAACAAACAAAAAAACCACCTCAAAACAAACAAACAAACAAAACCCACCAAAAACCACAAACAAACAAACAAACAAAACAAGACCAAAACCAACCAACCAACCAAAAAAAACCAAAACAGGAGCTGATATATGGTCCAGAGAGGGACTGGAAACATGGTCAGCTGGAAAAAGCCAACTCTGCTGGGTCATAATATGCCTACCCAAAGGTCTACAATGCCCCTCCCTGCATATTTTCTCAGAAAGCATTGTGAAAACTGGCCTCTTTCCTCCTCACTGTGACCCAGAAGCATCACTGGTCTCTGGCCCCAGGAAGGCCCCCAGTAAACTCAGATCTAGTGTTCTGTATGGTGGCAAATGTAGCATCAGAAGCATGAAAGTGCCTATACTGATGAAACTGCAGGAACCTGTGACTGACAGCAGCTCACAGAGCAGCTCACTTATGTAATGTTTACCCAGCACCCCAGATCTCCACTATGGGTTCAGCAAAGCTCAGGGACCAGGCAGAGGGGGTTCCATGCTCCTCCACCAATATCTGGTGAAAAGAGCAGAGAATCTTTGAATGAGGGTGATGGGAGGCACTGTGCTGTGGAGCAGCTGGTCAGCCTCAGGTCATTGGTGCCCTGCAAACGGTGGGGAATCTTTTAGGGGCTTTTTTTTGTTGTTTTTGTTTTCCTACCTTGCACTGTCAGAAACCTGTTCATTTCAATTGTTCAGGTATGTGTGGTGAGACACTAGAATAGGTTGCCCAGAGAAGCTGTGGATGCCCCATTCCTGGAAATGTTCAAGGCCAGGTTGGATGGGGCCTAAAGAACCTAGTTTAATGGAATGGACGGACTATAGCAGAAGAGATGGACCTAAATGACCTGTACAACCCTTCCAACCCAAACCATTCTATGATTTCATGAAAAACCTTCTCATGCTGAGACAGACATTCTAGGCAGGAGGCAACTCTAGTTATGACTGTGGTCAGTTGTGCCACCTCTCCACTGATGTTGATGGATGCTCATTACAATCCTTTGCTCTGCAATAGTTGGGCAACGCCATTTGAACTCTTGGGGTTCAAATGTCCCCCAGGACAACCCATGGAGGTTCTCCATAGCATCTTCATACTCAAAGGCCTCCTGCAATGGTCTGCAGCACATCTGGCATGCTGCAGCAGAAGGCCATCAGAACTGCTTTAATTTTCCTTCGTTTCTTTTTCCTTTTTTTTTAATTTTTTTTTTATTTTATGAGGGGTGCTCCCCAGACCTTCAGTGGGCTGTCACAACCAACTGGCTTTTTTGCATACTGCCAAGATATCCATTCCCCTCTTCCAAAATTTTCAGCATTTTCCCTGAAGAGCTTATCAAGAAAATTTTTCTCATGCATATGTTGTTCTGCATATGCAGAAGAGAAGACTTCAGCTCACCCTCTTCAGTGCAACAACCCTTAAATATGAAACCTAGGTGCATCACACTTTGGTGACTGCAGAGTAATCACAAGTTTAGATGTTAAAGACCTGTACAGTCAGACTGCAGCAATTTTATTTAAGATTCACATACATATTTTATCATAATTGGATATTTTTCTTCAGTTTTCACAGGCTAAGAAAAAATTTGGGTAATTCCTGCTTAATTTTACAACACACCAGACATTCATGAAATAGTTGAAGTGAAACACTCACATGTCAGCCAGGCTCTGCAAAAATCAGGATTCTCTTCATACCTTAAAATCTAACTGTTACAAAGTGATACCCAGAGCCTCCATTTAGAGATTTAAATTATCCTCTCAGTCTTAAAAGGTACAAAATGCAAAATATGCATAAGTACGTATTTCCAAATGTATGTGAGAAACCTAAAGCCATCATGTCAGAGGCTTCTGTACAAGAAAGATAATGCTTAATATATAATATGGTATGATACCATATACTGTCATACCATCTCTTAGTCTAAAAGCAAGAAATATATAGGAATCAATAGTCCTCTAGAGGTTTGACAAGGATAAATAGATAGGTTTCTGAAAACATCACATTAGTGAATACCAGAATCTAATTAGAATAGCTATGGATTAACATTTCTTGACCTTTTACTACGAGAGGTATTCACTGACAATCTCGATATTTTTGAAACCAACAGTTAGTGAAATATAACCAGACTAACCCCAAAAGTTGCAGTCCTAAGCCCTAAAACACAGGTTTAGTTTCCTAAGTTGTTCCAGTAGATACATACATTGGATTACTAAAGACTGAAAATTAAAACTCCTCTTCCCAAAACATGGTCCAGATTTTGGTCAATTTGCTGTCTAGAGTGATATTCCAAAGGACAAATTTAAAAGGAAAAATAGAAAATGAAATAGCTATTTTAAAAGATTTGTAATCTCAGAACAAAGCACATTATAAATCTATTGATAAAATCAGCATTCACATTAGTTTAAAAAAAAAATGACTGTAAAGGAGACTTCTTTCCATTCACACTCGTTAAGAGAATATTAACAAAAGTTAATGACAGTACAAACCAATTAACACAGTTCTTACCCTGGTAACTTTTCACTAGTGTCATCTTGTTGTAATCTTCAGATAAAATAAATTCCTGAAGGAACGGAAAGAAAAAACAAAAGAAACAGTGCTTAGAGATGTAAAGTGTTTGAGACTATTTTCATTTTAATTCTTTACATAGCTAAGCTTTCCCTTCTTCATAACCACCTCCCTGTTTATATTTTTGCTAATTTTGAGTACCTCCATCTAAAAATCTACATTACTTTTCTTTTTAAAGCTGCCTAAGAAACAATATCATGAGTTCTGCTGAACAGAATGGTGGAGATAAAAGAAATGCTATTAAAAAAGAAGCCAAAAATGCTGACAGAAATTACTGCTTATAAGCTGAGGTGCCACAAAGTGAAGGACATGAGATCTGGCAAACACTTATTGCTCAGGACAGCCTGGGCAGAAACCTCTGTGTGTGCACAGCTATGTGTGCACGCATATGCATTTGTGTACACACATGTATCCATGTTTGTGCATACACCACATCCCTGAACACTCAGGAAATGCTATGTTAATATGTAAGAGACACTTGAAGTTGCTCAGTCCAGACTAGGTGCCAATAAACCATGAATGGAATGGAATACATTTCAGGTTTCTGTTAAAAAGCCTGTCTGTGCTTCAGACAAAGAGAAACACAGACTTTTTCCCACCTTGATTTCATTACACTAATAATTAATATTTATTCTAGCACCTCAGAAGCAAACTTTTTTGCTTTGCTACTGCTTTGTTGAGGCTAGCAAGCAGTTGTGTGTGGGGTGGAGCGTGGTTTAGCACAGGTTGTGGCTGCCTGGGGAGAGGGGCATGGTGTGAGTCCAACCAGGCTCATCCCTGTGGCCAGGGAATAGCACATCTATGCGGACGGGCTCTTCAGTTCTGCTGCCTTGGTGCTGCTATTTGATTGCTGATATGGTTTTTGCATGGGGAAATGATGAAAACAGCAGCTAAGAGTCTGCATGATGGCCTTGGCTCCTGAAAAAATCCCATGTGGTTAAACTGACTGAGCACCTGGCTGCTGCTGCTGATCGTTTTGAAGAGGAGAGTTGCTCAGAATTGGGGAAACAGAATCACCACAACAAAAGCTCCTGCAACACCTCTCTGGAGGAAGCACCCAAACAAAGGGTAGGCTCTGTGGTACCACTGCATGAATTAGCTTTCAGATTGCTGTCAAGTATCTACATGCACACATCACATACTCAGAAAAACACAAAGAAAAAAAGGAGCGTAAAGGATGTCATATTAATAATTTATAACAAACTACACAGAAACTCCCTGAGCTAATATACCTAGAGGACAGAAGAAGTAAAACTTAACTCATTTAACATGAAATATGGTGAAAAAATGAAATAAACATTACAAACACAAGATAAGCTACATTTAAAAACATAACAGTTGTGAAATGTTTATGTGCACATGCCAAAAGCACTGTGCAACAGTAGAGAAGACTGGACTTCAGGAGCCTGTGGACTATACTGGAGGCAAACAAAATGTTTAATGCAAAAAAGCATAAGCCATTCAAACCACCAAGAAGCCAGTATTTACCTCCAGTTTCCAAACCAGAATTAAAAAAAGAAAAAAGTCACTCTGTATTTTCTGTGGGGTCACTACAGGTAATCTGCATGGCTTTTGAGCACAAGAACTACCCTAATACATCACTTCTACTGCTTGGCATCAAGATGGAGAGGTTACAATACTTATCTGTGGAACATCTACAGATCCCAGTTCTAGCAAAACAGCTGTGAGTGGTTTGAGGAACCTATGTATTCTGGTCTCTCTAGGTTTCTGTTCAAAAAATTGTCATAAATATATTCCCTTGAATTGCTCCACTTCATCTTCCATTCCTTCATCTGCTCTACCTCCCATTAGCTTCCTCCTGGCAGTTGAGGACTACAGTGGGGAAAGTTATTTAAACAGCAGTAACAAATCAATTAAGTCAGCTGGATTTCTATATAGAGTCACCTTACTCTACAAACCAAAGAAAGTCAAAAATCTGCTATACCTCCCCAGCTACCTACAGGGGAAAATGTTTTCATTAACCACAGCCTGAAGAATACTAACCCACACATGAAGTGCTTTACTACAAAGCCTATCGGAAGCAGGACCCTTTGCCACTAATGCTAACTTTGTGCTATTGTTACCTAAAGAGAAATGGCTTTAATTGCTGCAGCACATGGTGGGAGAATATATCTGCCTTTCCCACCAGTTTGGGTGTCCCCAACTTTTATTGTGGTGGCACACAGGTGCTGTGACTTAAGGTGAAATGTAGAGCATGGTTTGCATTCTCACTTTTTTTTTTTTTTGCATTTTTCCCCTTAATAAATTTGGTGTGGCCATTCTGTTCTGTGATCCAAACAGTCCCACAGTTTCAGTAGAAGACTGAAAAGGCTTTTGAATCTCTCCATTATAATACAGAGAATCAAACACAAGTGCAGTTCATAAGGTTTATCCAAGTATTGATTAGCACTGTATGCTTTAATACAAACCACAGCTATGTACTATTAGTACATTGCTCCATCCAAAATATAAACACATGCAGTACAAGATAAACACAGTTCCAATTAACCTGAATACTAGATATAATTTCTTCTTCCCCCCCCCAAGACTTTTTATCATTTCTTTCTTTGAAAACATATGATTATTTGTGACGCATTTTCTTGTTTTGCATCTTCTAATCTTTCAGCAGGTCTTTTACACCCTGCTCTCCTTTACACGCTCATGTGTTCTTCCATTGCACTTATTGCCCTCCCCCTCTCGAGGCCAGATATTAATTGCGTCACTAGACACACATTTTAGCACAGGGCACCTTGCTCAAGAAATTCATGCCCTGTTGCACATACATTGTATCATCTGCACTACAAAAACACCGATTACATCTCTGTAACGTTGTACCAGCAGAAACTGTTTTTTTATCACTGACTACGTAGGTGTTTTGCTCCTCTCAGAGCTGCTGACGCTCAGTTCTCATTAGGCAGGTTTTTGGCTCTTCTTAATGAGCCAGAGAAGCTGGGGTCACCCACATAGCTCAGTCAGGGCTTGTTAGCAGAACAGAGAAAGATTTCTGAGACCCCTTTTGTACAGGAGGGGCTGGGATATATCAGAGAACTCAGGATGGTAAAACCAAACCCCTCATTGCGGGGATTAAAAACAACTTTTCTGACAAGATCACTCTTTGCCCTTCAGAGGTGGTTTTGGAGCTACTTTAATACGTTTTTTTAAGATACTATAAGTGTTAGTGCTCAGTCTTGCCTGTTTCAGGTAAACCCATTATTTCAACAGTGACTTGGTACCATGAAAGCCTTCACAACACAGTCTCAAAAAAAAAAAGTCAAAATCTAGTTGTCCACTGAGGTACAAAGACTCAAATATTGCTTCATGTAGCACACCTCTCTCACACTAAAACACATACATCCCCCACAAATTTCCTTTGACCATAAAATCTCTGTAAATCCTCACCCTGGAAATAGTATCAGCAGCTAGTTTGAAATTATTCAGAATTCTTGACCATGGGATCTAAGAAAGACTCATGCCTTTCCAGAGCTTCAGGTGGATGCCAACTGATGTATCCCAAAACAGATAAGCAACTTAATCGATTTCTGAGAGTTAATAATCTCTATATTAGTTATGGGTTACCCATTCATAAGCTAGTTCCCACTCTGAGGAATTTAGAGTCTATTCTCTGGTAGATTATGCCATTTTGACAGCACACTTCGAATCTCCTTAAAGGCTTGACTATATCCTGTAAACACAAGTGATGAACCACATGCTCATGTCTTCCAGAGAACAATGAACCTGCTTCAGAAATGGCAGAGAATGAAGACTCTCAAATCTACTGTCAGATCCTACACGTATACCTATTGAAAAACAACCCCAAAAACTCTATGAATAATGACAGCCTTTTCATTTTATTAAGTACAAAAACTGAGAGAGGACAGAAAACATCATGTTGTTTTCTTGGGGTAAAAATACTAAACTTCCCACAAGGGCAGAGAGGAAGGGTGTAGATCAGCAGGTAGAGCCCAACTCAGTCCCAGGTATTCAAACTGGTGCTTATGGCCTAACCTGTAGACAGCTACAAGATCAGATAAGGTGGAAGATGAATTTATCTTACTAAGTGTCATACCCAAGGAAGAATTCTGAAGGGGTTATTCTGGTGCCTTGCTGTCCCTGTGGCTCTGATCAAAGTAACAGCTTCATATAGACACAAGCACGGTCAGCAAAAGAGATCAGTTTAATTCTGCTTCAGCTACCTAAAAACTAAATCTTCATTTCAATTTCCCCAGAAATGAGAAAAAAAAATTGTGCCATTTTATAACACTTTCTAGCATAAGCAACAAAGGTGTACGAAAAGGCAATTCACCTCTCCTCTACTGGCTGCAGAACTTAATGATTAACTTCATCTAGGAAATTAGCTTTCAGATGGATGAAATTATGTGAGGAGTCACATCTTGGCAGTGGAAGTCTCCTGTCTATTACAAGTAAAAGACCTTTCTTATGTTTCTTCTTGTTGAGGTATCTTGAGAGTCCTACACCCATTAGAGCATGTTTTTTTCCACTTCAGAGCAGGGAATTGATGTTCATGATAAAATCTAAATTCTTTTAACTTCCAAAAGGGACCTCAAGCATTCCTTATGATGCCATTTCTTCTCAAAAATAGGTTTGTAAAGTGTAAAAAAAAAAAAAAAAAAAAATCACAGAAACTTTTTTTTTATATTAGTTTCCACCACTCCTCAAGCAAGATGACAATCTTTCATGCAAGAGAATAGTGTGCTGTGCCACAAAAATGCCTGTGCAACCTTCATGTTGAGAAGTTACAAAAGGTTAAAAACAATCTCTGTAGAAGCAAAAACTGTTGCCCTGCCTCATAAAGAAAGGTGGCTATACAAGTTTACCTCATGGTGGCTTTGCTGGAACTTCTTTCTGTGAATAGCATTGCTGGCTGTCCTTCTCAAAATGCACCTTATGCATTTCTGAGGTGCCAGGCTTTTAACCAAAATCCATATAGTTTACAAAAATTTCATAGAATAAAAAAGGCAGTTCCACTTTCTTATTCTTATTTACATCCTTGGACTGCAAAAAAAATTTGTTTATGTGGCACACCCACTCATGCCACAGCCCTTGCTTCCTTTCTTCCTACCTACCCAAAGTGATGATGCAGAATTCTTTTCATCTTTTTTTTTTTTTTTTTTTTTTTTTTTTTTTTTTTTTTTTTTTTTTTTTTTTTTTTTTTTTTTTTGGCCCTGCACCCAGTATACACTAAAGTGCTGGGCATTACAGAAGTGCTAACATGGAGCAGATAGCTCCCAAATATTTCAAGCTGCTCAAGTCAATCGCCTGTACTTTCCCTCTGGGGGCCACACAATTAAAAGCAAGGGTACTAAAGTCACTTTGTTGCAGTAAGTTCTGTTATTTTGTGACCAATGTGCCCTGCTGGTATATTCCTGGCTAAATCATCATAGTTGTGTCCAGGAAAGAAAATTTGTCCTTTCCTCCAGAGGGTGGTTGTAACCCATTTCCAAGTACCGGAGGATTTTCTCTGCACCCTGGGACTTGAAAATGAGATTCCCCTTGCTCCTCTTCCATTCTCAGTTCCACCACTTCTTGTAGCACATTACAACTGTGGTTTCTCTTACAAGCCTTAGGCTGGCTACAGAGGGAAACATTTCATTGCTTATGGAAGTTTGTAGAGTGCATTTTCTGCATAACCCGGACCACACAACTGCCTGCAGCTACAGGGGACTAAATTAAGCAACACGGACAAGCCCTTCCCCCTTTCTATAAACTTGTATCCAGAGGATTGGGAAAAGAAAAGACCAGCTTAGCAACAAATAGAATCTGCCTTAGACATGGCAATATACACCTGTAAGTACCCGAAGTCACGTGTTGGTTTATCACTTGCATATCTTATTTACCTTTTTTAGCTTTAGAATGGAAAATATCTGATCCCATTCAAATGAAGCATCCTCTGACTCTTGAAGGCAAAATGCCTCCAAGACAAAGGACACATCTCCCATTATGCCAGAGTATTTAAATACCTTATTTACAGTTGCCTTCACATTCCTCAAAGGCCTGGTGAAAACAAAAGTGCCTCTTACGACTGGCAAATTACAGCTATTTCAGGGAGTGGGAAGGAGAATTTCAGAGGTGCAGGGAATTCTCTGGTAGCTGTTTCATCTCTTAGATATAAAAGAAGAAATTTCCTACAGGCACACAAAAAAACCTCTGCTACTAGCCATTAACAGCTTTATAGGTCAAAACCTTCAGATCTTTGATAGAGCTTACAGGCAACAGCTAAAAGGGTCACACACCCTTTCCCAAATGCCGTACTGGCTTTAGTGCAGACAGCTGCCCTTATGTCAACCTGAAAACACTCACTCAGTTAAAAAGCCCATAAGGCAGAGACAACAGCAGTAAAAGTTAGAAATTATGGTAAAATGACCTTAAACTGGAAGAGTAGCCTATTGACGAAGCATAGGTGAAAAATACCTCTGACCCATAACTCTTCCACAAAGTGATATAGCTTTTTACTCACCACCCCACAAGAAAAATCCAATTAGTAAGGTCAAATGCTACCCTCTGACACAGACCTAGCAGACACATTCTTCTTTTAATACTCTGCTTCTTTCCAAGTATATATATCTCAGATGTTAATGAACCAAATCTCGCAGCAACAGCTCTACCAGTTAGGAGCAACTCCTCCCAAGAGACCGAAAACCAAAATCGTAACTCTGAAGTTTGGAAAAGCAGCTAGATATGGAGCAGAAATTCATTTTCTATCTCTCAGAAGATGATTTTTTCCCCTCTTAATTGCTGCTTTTAGAAAACTTTGATATGGTGTGATTAACAAGACAGTTAATTTAATAAAATAACAGCTGGTTTTGTGCTATTTTTTAAGAGATATGCAAATTAGGACAATTTGTTGAGTTGCCTAATAAATATTGTAAAGCCTACTCAATATCCTTGTGGCAGTAGGAATAAAATTTTTAATAACTGCCATTTTCTACATTACAGATTCAGCTCTACTAGAGGTAAAAAGTCTGTTTCCCAAACACTAGCAAAAATATCCTCATCATAACATCACATACATACTTCTCAAAAGGGAAGCATTTCAACTAGAAATCTTTGGATGTACTTACTGAGATTGTACCATTGTCTAGACCTATGGACAGCCTTCTGGTTTCCGGGTTAAAAGACATGCATGAACATGGAGCTGAAAAAAATGAACATGTTGATGAAGTTAACAAAACTGTGATTCTCATTTTCTTGATGTTCTGGAAAGCCTTAAACTAGCTAACATGCTTTATGATGCTGTTCAGCATTTTGCCCCTTCCAACAGACAAGCATTAAAATAGAAGTGTTCTTGCAATTCATTCAACCCTATCCTATTAGGACATGGAACAACAGCTATTTCTTGCTCCAGTTCCTTTATTTTTCCTTACTAGTTAAATGAAAATAGGCATTTCATACAAGAGCAGTGGTGGTGTTTTGATATGAGGCACCTGACATTGCAATATAAATCTGAGAAATTGATTAGCTGAATAATTTATTTTTTTACATTTGCCTGAACTGTACTGACAATAAAACAAAACACCGTATTATGTAAGAGGCCTGCATCCTACACCTGCAGTAAGAAAGTTCTCCTGTAGGAGTCAACATATCAGCTGATAATAAGGACTAAGTCCAACTGTCCCCCCTAGTGCAGTTGCATCACAGACAGCACAATCACAGTATCACATACTATGGCCAAAATAAAAGTTTGTCTCTTAAACTATGCATTGCTTGATTACATTGATATTACTCAAATAAACACCAGGATACATTCCTAAACTGAACACAAATCAGTCATAGTATGCTGCTTGGGTAAAACCAGAATTTGGCAGGGTAAAACCAGAATTTTCTTGCAAGAATTCAAGAGCTATGCTTGGTTTAAAGTTACGTTCAGAAAGCAGGAATTGCTTTTACTGCTTAACACAGCAGCATGTAGCTGGGAGTCCTGCTGTCCCAACAGAAACCTTCAGAAATTATTTTTCAGGAGCAATTGCCAACTGCAGCTAGGAGCAGGCGTTCTTGCTCCTTTGGTAATGGTAAGAGTGGTTTTAAATCCATGTTTTTGCGATAGAGTACAGTCAGATGCTCTTTTAGTTCTGCTTCTTTCCCCCCCCCCCCCCATTTCTACTCTCTTGTGCAATTACTTGTGTGTTTTTGTTACTAACAAGCTTGGAGTCCTCTCTTTTGCAGTACTGTATATTCTCAATTTGTGTAATGTCGGACTTGGGACTAAACAGTCCATATCTTAGCAAATCTTCCTTGATAGTTTAGTTGGCAGCAAAGCTATATGAAGAAGAGGAGAGTCAATGCTGACTGTTTAATAAAACTTGTTCTACCTTCAGTATTGAATCCCCCTTCAAACGTTTCCTGAAGGACAACTAACCGTAAGCAGAAAGCCTACCAGATCCACACCCAGGCAGGCACTTTGGCTTATATCTTCCTGGAAGGGTTGACAATTAAATCAAAGAAAAGGCTTCAGTTCAAGGAGATTGACATAAAGGAAGCAATTAAATCAGGCTTAGTAACAGTGACAAAATTTCTCCTTCCTGCACCTCTCCCTCACAAAAGGCAAGCTTTAATCATCCCTTCAGATGGTGGTGCACTGCTATTAAATTGAGGCTTCTAGGGCTGTAGCAGAACAAGATAGTTGTAGGAAAAACAGACAGGAGAAAACCCAATTCTAAGCAGAATAAACATCATGTAATTTTAAAGGACTTAAATGCAGAACAGACATATTCTACATAACAACTTTTAATGCTAGACACTGTGCA
This sequence comes from Empidonax traillii, assembly GCF_003031625.1. Classification (NCBI taxonomy): domain Eukaryota; kingdom Metazoa; phylum Chordata; class Aves; order Passeriformes; family Tyrannidae; genus Empidonax; species Empidonax traillii. Next base: position 859,597 of record NW_020955425.1, on the reverse strand, counting down.
TACATTGAAAGAGATACTAGTAAGTCTGAAGGCAACTAATAACTCACAGAGGAAAAGTTTCAGGTAAATTACCTATTTGAAGTGAGCTTTCCCCCAAACACTTCAGATGCAAAAGATGCAAGCAGTTGACACAAATTGATTACAAAAGAAGTAACTTCTAAATTCCAGACCTGTGTGTTCACAGTCATAGTAGTGTAAAGATACTTATTTTGCTATAATCATTTTCTTAGGGGAATTCTTCAGTAATATATAGTCTTAGAAAAATCATTATGTCATCACTAAAATCATGTCCACACTAGCCACACTAATATAGTTAAAGTGATGCCACTTGTCACAAGACTGCAGCAGCTTATACTTAAGCACTTAGCCTCATTAAAAAGAGGGCCGAAAAAAAAAAAGAAGAAAAAAGAAACAAAAAAATTTGAAACCTTAAGCTTCTGAGATATTTAAGACCCTTTTAAAATAATAGCCAGGAAAAATAACAGCACTCTGAAGGCTCTCAACTTCAGTATGTAGCTAGGATTTGGATTTCAGACTGGGAAAAGGTTGATCTGAACTTTTATAGAGGACAAACAGGATATATCCGATGCAGAAGTCTCTCTGCAGTCTTATCTTAAATATAGGGCAAATACACATTGATTTTTGCCCTTGAAAAATGAATTATGGAGGAAAAACCCTATTACATACTTCACGCCCTCAACAAAGCTATTAGAGGCTGACAGAGGTAAAAGAGAAATACAAAATTTGTATCTGCAGTTTCAGGGTCTTTAGGCAACTTTCAAATGCCTAAGTGTGACACAGTTTAAGACCAAAGGAGCTTGTTTTGCCTTGCAGGTTTCTTTAGCCTCCTATTCAAAGCAAAGTGTTAGCTACGAAAACTATCCTAAGACAGGCAGTGTATTATCTGCCTCAAAGACTGGATACTCCATTGTTCCTCACTACAATATATCCTTTACTCCATTCCACATCTGTAAGAGGGTTTTTTGGGTGTTTTGGAGGTTTTTTTTTTTATTGGCAAAATTCACTTGACTCCTGACTACAATTCCTTTGCCTTTCATGAATTTGTGTCTGCTAAGTTGGTTTTTTTCCTCCTATGCAGACACTGCTCAAGTCACAAATCTAACCATGAAGAAGGTTAACATACTCATCAGACATCTGTTGTTAATGAGCTGTTGAGACAACAGTGGTGTGAAAGAGGTGTCAGTGAGGTTTCCAGCTTACCTAGGTTACCACTCTAACAATACAACTGTGTGTGACACCCAGAGCTCTCTTCTTTCTCACGGGCTAGAGATGATCAAAAATGTGGCTGCTGTACTGTACAGAATTTTCTGACTACAAAAACACTCATAAACAGGGCATAAAACTTTGCAGTTGGGGAAATCCCACCTCTGAAGAGCAGCAAGTGTCCTAACTCAGAAGATATCTATAATCTTGATTTTTTTTTTCCAGATATTTAATGGTTTTCACATTCAAAAAGTGCTGATGACCTTATTTGGGTGCAGAATTTCACCAAAGCACATGGCTGACTCAGCCTGGCTCCTCATCCTCCTCATGTCCCAGAGGATCTAGGGCACAGACTCAGTTATTAAGGCTAGCTGATATCAAAACATGAAATAGTTTAGGTCACACACCACCACAGTCAAATCACAAGTCATATTAATAGGGTATCTATAAGTAGGATTGCCACTCACAGCTTGCTAAGCAGCACAAAGGCTCTAATGTCTCTCCTACAATTTTACACAGAGAACCTCTAGGCAGTCATTCTTTAAACAACAAATCCCAGTATGGACTTAGAGTAGAGCACCCTCAAAAAGGTGATTCACACAGAAACAGACAAAATGATCATTTGTAGTCAAGTGCAGATTCATGGAGGTGCTGACTCAGAGCCTTTCCTATGATTTCCAGGCTTAAAGGTATGGCTGATAATGTAATTGCTCCAGTCATTCTGATCATTCTTGAAATCAGTGAATAACACAGCATAATTTTAACATCTCATGCCTCAAAAGCTTACCAGCCTTCAAAATGAAAGCACAGTGCCAAATTTATGAAGGAGCTCTAAAATAGTCCCTCTTCAGTGGATCTGGATCTACTCCATTTCCACTGAAGCTGTTATTACCGGCAATAACATAGCTTTGCTAAGACCAGAAGAGAAGCTAAAGAGATTTTAAAATGCAAATGTATGAAAAACATCACATGGAAAAAGCGAAGTATCAATGCCAAACTTCTAAAATAGCCACTTCGTAACAGTTTATCTGGGGAAAGCAAACTTCTCAGGACAGGTCAAGGGAATTCAGGCCACTGTTAATGATTGTGACGGAGCTCCATAGACTGCCACATCATTAGCTTGTTTTCAATACCTTCTTGTGCAAAACTTGAGCAGAAAGTACCTTTGAGGATTGACATATTCTTATGAGATAATCCAGCAAAAGGAAGATAAGAGATCCTCCTCTCTAGCAAATAATGGTTTTCTTAAAGCAGGCAAACACCATGGCTGCTCTAAGGTCCCAAGCTGATGTTGTTCTGGTACTGAAATTTATATCTATTAAATATTTTACGTATCACAGAGACAGATGTCTCTTCCAAATCTACCTATCCTAGCTTAAAATAATTCTTTCTCCAGACAGTAAGAATACCTCAGTGAGACTTGATATATGCTCCCCAATCTGGATTTAAGGTCGGCTTTACAAGCTTTCCAAAGACAGGCTAACCCAGCACATCTGAAGCTGATTGAGGAGCATTAGCATATGCCTGCCTCTGGTGACCTGCAAAGTTATATTACTGCAGTCAACACAGGTTTTATGGCAAACAGCAAGGGCTATGATTTCTTCAATTGTCTCTTGGAAAAGTGGACATTGATCTGCAGTTTCTCTTAAAGCATGTACACTCTCTCTGGGAGAGGAGGCATACAGCATACCATAATGGAAGGATCCATTAGGGAGATTTGGTTTTCCACATGCAATTGCAGAGGTAAAATGATTCTACTTCTACACTAGAAGAGTTGCCTTCCCTGTCTGGTATCCTCTCTATCATATTAGCTGCAACAGAATATTAAGTTCTTACCAAATAAAACCATTTACCATTGCACTCTGATGGACTGAGCAGATGCAGTAGGAAAGGCAGAGTGATTTATACTGGAGCTTACAAAGCTTTGTGGACATTAGGGGCAGAATGAGAGACTACATTTTGAGCTCCCACATTTTAAAATCTATATTTGGATTACATGCTCACCCCTTGCTAACATGTCTGTGTCCTTTGCTACTGTAACATCTGATGTCCCTCAGAAGCATTAGCATGTAACTTGGTAAAGCTTCGCTGAGACCAAGAGGATTGTTCAAGAATAACATTTAATATGGAGAGGTAAGCTTGCAAATGGTCATAAGCATAAAGTTTCATCAAAACCAGAAAAGCCAGTTTGCAAATACACAGTAGATATCGAGCCTCTCCTTATACTTACATGGCATTGCATGGTATATACTGGGCCAGTACTGTCCACTGTCTCTCTTCAGCCAGACACGAACTGTTCTACAAAAGAAAAAACACAACATACATGTGAGGTGGAATGGAAAAGTAACCACGAATGAAAACAAAGTGGCGATGATGAAAGTACAAGACCTTCTTCAAAATTAAAGTATTTTGCTGAGAGGGAAAAGAAACATGCAAAATCATACAGCAGCCTGATACAACAAACTCAGATTAACCCCTGTAAGGTGATGAGGGAAGACCACTCCTTGGTTCCATGTAGTATTCAACATTTTGGCTGAACATACCACAACAGTATTTGGAAACTGCTATGGCTTTTTGTTCTTTGCCTTTACAAGGACTTGAACATGACTGTTCATTCAATGCTTCACATGAGGATTTGGGACACCATACATAGACCAAGAAAGCATTCCTGTATCAGCACTTTCAGTTCTCTGTAGAAACCTTCCCCACTGGCACTCAGGGTAGGCCTTGGTCCATCTGCTGCCTGTTGTTTCATTATTCTGCTTCAGGAAACCTCTAAGAAAACTAATAAGGTCCTGGGATTTTCAGCTTCTAATTACTAAGATTATATCTATCTGTGTCAACAATGAGCTCAGTCAGCTCCAGGACCTTCCTCTCTCTTAAGTGCACTCAGAATGCTATGAAATGCCAATTGAGCATGAAGAAGCCGAACTCTTTACTTCTCTGAAGAGGATGACTAAGGTGACAGGCAGCCTTGCAGTTCTCTGCCCCATCAGTTTGGAGCTGCTGTCCTTGAATAGGGACACCTAGAACCAGACATTGCTACCCATAAAAACGTCAACATTTTCCTTTCTACTAGAAGATCTTCCCAATCTATCTCAGGATTACGTTTGCTTTCTCATAATCATATTATAGTGTTAGCTCACTGACACTAAATCCATGCCCTTCAGACACTTGAGACATTTCTTGCTTGTTTCCTTAGCAGAGGATCCGGACTTACGATGTACCACCTGGGTCATTACATATTTATTATTTCACTCCTCACTGTCATTTGCTTGCTTTGGCCCAATCTCTGAAGCTTCTTTCTAGTTAAAGCTCTCTCTTAAATTTAGTTCATCAGTTAATTTCATCAAAACATGTCTAGTAACAGTGTCAACAATTAAAGAAGCAGGCAGCCAGTAACTTCCTGCCTGTTCCTGCATAGCCCACTGTCACTTCAGTTATAGCCACCTGTTACCTGCTTTACTGTTCCTCTAATCTTTATCATATCCAATGTTAACTAGTAAACCCTACATATAATACTGTATTCCATGTTTTATTGATTTACACCAAATGTATTAACCTTCTCTAGAAAATGTAGTTATCCAAGAGAGCATCATGTTAGCATAGGACAGTAGATTTTGACCCATCAACCACTTCTAATTTGTCTTTTCCACCGAAGTTAGTATGCAATAGCAGATACAAGAGGGATCTAAAAAACTTGTTTCTGTAACTTCCACTTGATACTATTAATGAAAAAAGAAACAGTATATGAAATGTAGAAATATAGCTTCTTGAGAAGACTACATGGTCATTTCTACTGTTACCTCATTTCATGGAAAAACAGATTGCAGCCCTTTTTAGTCAGAAAAAAAAAAAGTTCAAAACTACATTATAATATAATATAAATTGATCTAAGACATTACATACACAAATGTAGTCTGAACAGAGATGCCATGTAACATAATAAAGCAATTCAAGAATTACTAATCCACCCTTCAAACTTCAAGCTAAAGGCTGAGCAGTCACGTGCTCCAAAAGCAGGTTTCTGTTCATCTTACCCTTCATTCAAACTCTTTTTACAGCAAATAATTCAGAGACCTTCTTTATTTGTGCACTACACAAGATGAATCATTTTAGAAATATCTCGTACATACACTTTGACACAGTATGTTGCTCTAAAAGCTAAAATTTCACTGGGTCAACAAGTCCCATGCTTAGAAAACTCCCACAGCTTACCCAAACATACAACATTCAGTATCATTATCTCCTAAGTTTAATGGCCTTTTTGTGTCAAACACAGCAACAGCTCTTCAGCAGCTCTGAAATAAAACCACCAATACTTTTTATAAGAGACAATTCAACAGCTGATAACAACACTGCCACATTTTTGATTGTGAGAGGGGTAAATCCTCCTGTCATTTCTCCCTGTAGCTAACCATAGATGTTGTTAGTGGCACACTGCATCCAAATCTCAACACGCGGGTCTGGGAAGACATCCACAGCCCCAGGACTGTATTCGAGGTTTGGGTCCAAAACCTTTGGGTCCATCTTTGCTAAGAAGCTGATCATTGTAATTATGGGGAAAAAAAAAAAAAAAAAAAAAAAAAAAAAAAAAAAAAGGAGCTCTTAGTCATGTGTTTATCCTTGACAAGAGAGGTTACTGTGGGAATGAATGGATGAATACGCCCCCCAAAAAATAATGAGATGAATCACAAGGAGCTGAAGTAACTCAATATGAGACAGCCCTGAGGAGGTGCACTAATATCCTGTGAAAGACCAGTCTTCCTTGACCATCCCAATCTATACATTCGAGAGCTATCAGCTTCAAGATCCCTAGGTTTTGACAAGGTTGCCTCTCCTCTCCACCTTAAGGCTCTGGCAAATAAACCCAGCACAACATCTTACAGATAATTCAGCTTGCTTGAAAAGGACTATGTAGAGGAACAGATGTTTCAAAAGCTGGAAGAAGTAAAAATGAATTTTATTTGCAAAAATGGTAATCATTTGGACACTGTGGCTTGGTTTTGTTGTTGTTTTTTAAACTGCAGTATACAATTATGTCAATGTTAAGATTTTTAGATAAATGATACTGAAGCAAAAAGTGTTTTCTATTTAAGTTAAAAAAAATCCAAACAAAAAACTCATGGAGGTTCCTAGTTAACAGTGAAACTACTTTGACTAGTACAGGTCTCTTCTGTAGGTACACAGTATGCTCATTTCTTTATGTAGTCAAATATATTTCCATTCAATGACTAATTCATGCAAAATCAGAAACAAAGCATTCTAGGAATAAATATACTATGAAAAGATGTCAACTAACTGTAAGGTGTGTGAAAAGGCACATAACCAGCAAGTCAATTTCATATAACTCATTACAGAAACACCTATCTCCCCAGTAAATAATTCTAAATAAAGGAAAACAAAATACCTTATAAAAAATGTATTTTAAAATTAAGGACAATTACTGTGTATATCTTTAAAACAAACATTTTAAAGTTATGTTAAGCATTATAACGGAATTCCAATATCTATGTATAAGATGATGTAAAAGACTAAAAATTCTTCCTTATGTAATGGTGACTCATAAGTTGCTTCTCTTAAGATCAATGGAATAGATAAAACATTTTATCAAAAGAAGAAAAACTTTCAGTTCATTAATCTTTTCTAGGTAACTTTTTCTCAAAGTAGATTCAAGCTAAAGAACAAATTGCACCAACTACTGAATTTGGGAGAAGCCACATTTTCTTGGAAGAGCACATCTTTTTTCAGCTGCAATTGTGTATAGTTTTTGTATACTACTTTAAAGGATACTACCCGCTACATGAGAAACCCAGAGCTTTCGAAGCTTCTAATGAATGCAAGGAAAAACCCCCAACATGAACGAAAATAAGCTTTTTTTATAGATATGTAGCATGAAGAGTACTTGCTGCTTGCAAGGTTACTGGACTTAAACACAGTACCTACCCAGCTCAGGATCCATTCTTCAACTGCACTAGTGATGCAGTCACCATGGAAATGAGCTCCCTTCACTTTGTTATCAGTGAATTGACTTGGAGAGATTTTTAGAGCCTGTCAAATCAATGGATATTCTAGTCTTTTCATAACAGAGATGATTTATTTGTAAAGGAGATGGGCTATAAAGAAATAATTCTGCCATATAAAAGACAGACTATGTCTTCATATATTAAGGGAATGTGAAAAATGTATAGTTTAAAAGAAGAATTGCTTCTCTCTGGTACACTCAAGAGAATATGTCTCAAGTCCAAGCAGCTGTGGATGTACCAGCAGGTCTCAAGCACACTGCCAGGCTGTGCACATGTGCAAGAGGTAGGCTTCATCTGAATACCTACTGCTCACAGAGGTGCCTATGTCAACAGTGGCACATTCACCTTGGCATGGCAGCTCTGCACTTCATCGTCTACAGAAACTTACTCAGTCGCTGGCATGTCATTTCTGATGAAGACATTTTGCTCATACAAACCCTGGTTTGTGCATTTAGGCTGTACTGTGCTCCATGGAAGTCCACACAATGCTACCAGGCTGTATGCAAGATTCTCTACTCCATCCCTACTCTGGCCTGAGCAATCATCTCACTGCTGGACGACTCAGTGTCACTTGGAGTGGTGGAGTTAGGTTTCTGTGAGTGACTCATAGGCAGGGCTCTTGTCTTTTCTCCTTGGTGTTTTGCATGAAATTAAGGCAAAAGACAAACACTGGTGTCACATACCACACAGACACACTGAGGTGTCTAAGCACTTCTCAAGATGTCTGTATGTTGCAATACTGTGAACTCTGTTGTAGGGAGATCCATTATGTCGAGAAAAAAGTTATCCCTTTAACACTCCACTTCTCCAGAATATCCATAAACCCACCAGTTCTAACTGTACAATGTGAGTGAAGAAACCTGATATATCAGTTTCCCATAACAAATTCCCTTCCCTCCTGTTTGTAAATTTTTTTCCCTTTCTTGCTTATGGCTTTATAAACATTTCTCTTTGCTGAGATGAACTTCTATAACATAATATCATCTTCACATCCCAGGCATATGCCAATTGTATACCAAAGCAGAGGTAACCCTAAAAACATACAACGTACTACATTATTTCATAGGTATTATTGGACTTAAGAAAAACATTTTAAATGGCATTTTAACACAGTCTTTATTGTTTATACCTTGGACCACATATTGTGGGATTATATTATCTCTTGTGTTGCTGAGTGATCAAGAGGGGTAAGCATCAAACGCAGCACAAGATCTGAAACGAGTTTTATTCCTATTTGTAGTAAGCACAGAAACTACAGATGTACAGAAATTTTCATCTATCACTTTCTAAAGTTGTATCAGGCTTATTCAGAGACCCTGTGAACATTACTGCTCCTTGGGAAATGGGGGTATGTCAACTGTGCAAGTGACATTACATGGTTAAAAATAAAGACAATCCCTACTGTCCACTGTTGTAGACACAGAACTGATTTAATGCATCTTCAGAACAGTTTCAAAATAGGAAAAGGAGGACACTAAACTATTCTGGAAAATCCTTAAAAACACTCTTTCAGCTATTAAGAGAAGAAAGGAAAATTAGGATAATACTATATCAGGGTTATTGTAATCTATGAGGTTTTAAGGCATACCTAATGGCCTATTAGGTATTCTCACATATTATCACCACCAATATACTGCAGACTTCTTTAGTGTCAAAAAATAAATTTTAAAACTCCACCTCTTCCTAAATATACAATAACAGACAATTCAGAAGTATTCAAAAGATATGTCTCTCTAGAAACTAAATATCTGCATTGGTAACGACAAAAGCTTTAGCTGATGTCATTAAATAAACGTAACAATAGTAGTATTTGAAGTCCAAGTACACCACTGACAGTTTTATTGCCTTTAGGAGAGACACACTGTCATTAGAAGTAGGATAAGGAATATTATTTAACAACTGCATTGAACTACATTATACAGTACTATAAACCCCTCAGCTTCTCCAGGGACTTTTGAGAGCAAGAGATGTGAAAAGATTCTGGCTCCCACCAGTTAATGACATGGACCGCTGCTGTGATTTTCTGAAAGAATAAAAGATCTTTCATGCTTAGTGACAGCTGATGAACCACTGCCAGTGTACTGGAACCAGTGATAAGAAGCTTTATTTCTCCAATAAATTTTGAAAGGAAATATACAAAAGCAAAAGTCAAAACTGGAACTGGTTTCTTAGCCAGCCTGTGTTTCAGGAAAAACCGAAAGAAATTTAGTAGCAGAGAGCCAAAACCTCAGGCACCAAGAGGACTTAATATAAGAATCCTCATCTTATATCCTCCTAAAAAACCCCCAAACAAACAAACAAACAAAAACCCAACAAAAAACCCCACAACACCCCCCCCCACACACACATACACACAAAAAACAACCAAAAAACCAAACAAAACAAGAAGACAAAACCCCAATACTTCCACACCACTGCCTGCCCCCAAAACCAACTCGAAAGACCCAGTGAAGTGCACGTCTGTGTCTCTCGGGCTCATCCATATAGTTCCCACAAAGCCCATCACACAACTGTGATGGAAGGTTCTCCAGAACCTGCAGAAACCCTGTAATTTTGGGGCAGATTTCAGGTGTTACCTTCTTTTCACTGGTTTTGATGTGTGATTTAAACTGAACTAATCAAAGATTTACTCACTGGCCTCTTTCTGAGACTACAAGACAGTGCACAGCTATGCAACATAAGATACTAAGCTATTTAGAAAGCACATAAAGGAGGGCTATGAAGATGGAGAAGGGCCTTGAGGGTAAGCTGTATGAGGAGCAGCTTGAGGTCATTGGTCTATATAGATGTCTATGGAAAGATATAATATCCTCACTGTAATCTTGGTCTGTAACTCGTCATCAGGCCTCCTGTAAAAGAAAAGCCTTTCGAGCAATAATTGCACTCCTTACTCTGTGTGTCTCAAGCCGAGCAACAATGCCATAGGAGCAGTAAGATCTGACTTCAATAGGAACCTAGGCCAGCTTCCAACAGCTATCACCTTTGTTGTATCCAAGCTGTTGTATCCAAAATGCTGCTGATATTGTTGCCAATCCAGCAACTCTCATGCAGAAAGCTCAGAACCACCAGAGAAACACGATCACAGCAAGGGAGGTAAAGCAAACCAGGGCTGCACATAGTCCTAGATGTCAACAGCACAGGGAGTGCATCAAAACCCATGTGGAGGCAGCTGAATCTGAAAGCAGTAGCTCAGACACGAGCTGTGACGGGCGAAGGAATCTCAGGAGCACTTGTATGTTCAAATGCACTGTCAATCAAATGCACTGTCAATCCCACCCAGTGATATAAAACACCACTGCTTCGATTTTATATGTGTCTAGGCTAGGTTCATCCCTACATGCATTATCTCTATGATAATGATCTACACAGCACTTGTCAGACATGAGATGATAGAAATCCAGACATCTCATTTCTCTTTTTGCCACACAACAACCAGATGCAGAATTTACAAACCTAATGCTGAACAGGGACCTCAGGAGCAATTCTGCAGTCTGGTGCAAAGAGTAGGATAGGGGAGAAATGCACAAGGGGAAATGCACATCATTTTTTTTGACCATCATAGGGTGGAAACAAAGCTGATTTTACTACCTTTAATGATTTTCCTTATTAAATCTAAATAGTCTTATTTGCTCTTCTTCATACTTGTTCCCTACAAATGCCTTTTGCCTCATCCATTCTCAGAGTCACTAGAAAAGTTTCCTGCCAAAGACCCCAGCAAGGCCCTGGATCCTACGAATATTAAAGAATATATGTTGTATACAATTTTTGATCTAAATAATCTCATTTTGAGCTAATACCTCCAAAGGATACAGGGAATGAGCTAACAAAGTGTTATGCAAACTAAGCTCTGAGGTTAATGATTTTGCAGAGTACTGTATTAGTTATTTCTGCTTAGTAGAAATGCAATGGAAACATCTTAGAATGATGCTCAGACCACAAGCACAATAGGGAAGAAACTGAAAGCTTGAAGTACTTTACATTTATCACCTATCTTCATAAAAAAACATTGCACAGAACAGAATGCCAAGCAAGAAGGCAGATGGACTGAAAGGCAGGATTTTTTTTTACAAAGCTTACTAAACATTCTAACTCAAGCCATGCTTTATAAAACGCTTTCTCATTCAATTCATGCTGCTTTAACTAAATGCAAATGTATATTGCTTAATAGGGAAAATGTCAAAATTTTTGTAGTTTATATGCAGCTAGGGAATTGCATGGGTTTGTCAGGGAAAAACTGTTATAACCATCAGTTGTACTTAGACCTCAGAGAAAGAGACACTACTTTATTTAACACAGTTTTGGTTTACATAGAAGGCTTTTTGGGTACCTCGTGGGAAGTGACTGGAAAACAAAGATTCATAGAAGACAATCTCAGGAGAAATGGATTTTTATGACTCAAAAAAACCTGATAGTGACATGACAGCTTTACTACTCAGCTGTGAAACTCTTTCCACCCATTTTTCAGTTTTCTGGACTGAAATGAATGAGCAATGCAGTTCAGTGATTTTTTCCAGCTACCTGAGCACACATGCCTAGAAGCAGTGCAAGCTCTGCTGTTCAGGCACTGGACCAAAACCAGATTCTGACCAGTTTCCACTGCAGAAACTTTGGGCAAGTAGAGAGACTCAAAAAATGAACCAGAAGTCACAACCACCAAAAAATACTGTGCTACCTTGAGGTTACTAAAACAAGGTTTGGAGAGCTGAGCTGTCTCAAGTCTTCAGCAGCTCTACAAAAGCAGTACTCATCATGTATCATATGAAGCAGTATAGTGACTACACTACATTCCAGCAAAAATGCTGTAGGGATGCTATTTTTTTCTGCAAATGCAGTTAAATGAAGGACTAGAATTCTCAGTGAGCATCATTCTACAGCTTTGGAAAGTATCAAACAATGAGTATTATATCACATTGGGACTTTCTTCAAGCAACATTTCAAAATTAATTAATTTCCCCCATTAAGAACTGTGTACCAGTCTTCCTTACAGAGCTTTGGGGCAACAGAATGATCTTCATCTCCCTTTTATCCACAGACCTCCTCCACCTATATCCCATGAAATGATTTCCCTTAAGGAATAGATGCACCTTGTACTGATCAATTCTGGTTTGCAGTCGGGAACCATAAACACACAACCATTTAAAGGTAATTGCATTGGATGATTTAATTATTGCAATCCAATTACTTTCATCTCCTTCCCATGTTCAAATGTTTCAGTAATGGAAGTTATTAGAAAAATCCTCATTAGCTTAAAATACAGGTTAGCTATGCAATAAGTGACTCAGTGGAACCATATTAAAAATACCTAGTGGATCCAGAATTTTCAAGAAAGCAACTCCTGCTCTGAATTGTCCATGTAGCAAAGGTGAAGACTAGAACCTACCAGGTCACCATTCTGCTTCCAGCTGCCTGGAACACCTGTCCAGCAGAACACAACACTCTTTGGGTTTTTTTTCCCAAAGCTGCTATTGGCTCCCAGCCAAGTTAGTGATAACTTTTAAACTATGCATGCTTTCCTCTGAAAAAAAATGAATGCATTACTCAACTAATAAAAAAGTAAACTTGTCCTTTTGAATCTATGAAGCGAAAGCTGAACCTATCCCTTTTCAATGTATATACCACCAGCATAGCGTTTCTAATAAATTATATTTGTAAATAGGTTAATTTACAGGAAGAGATTGATATTTGATTCCAAACACTAAATTAAGTCACATCCTTAGGCCTCAATATATTTTTCATACAAATGTTTTCTTTCGTTAACTATGCAGTGTAGCATCTAGTAAATGATGCCTTTACTGCAGAGAAAGGAAACACATTTCCACATCTATAGGATGATGCCCTCTCTTAGCACTTTAATTTCTGGACATAGGTCATCTACATCATCCATTGCAAAAGATTAAATTAAATCATTAACTACTTCATTGTTTCTTGGAGGATGTTTGATGTATTAAACAGAGTATAAACATTCATTGGAGATATTTCAGAATTCTGGTGTTTGGAAAATAGACTCCTAGATACAAAGAGACAAGAGGATGCACAACCTCTAAAAGTGTTATTTTGCCTTGATAGTGTATTTACCATTCAGTCAAAAAGAACTCAACATTTAATTCATACAACACAAAGTTGTAGGGGAAAACCAGTGTCTCTTAGATTTTGAGAAGACCATCAATCATATAAATCCCAATGCAAATGAACCCTTTTTTGAAGCAAGCAGCTGTTAAGTCCCAACATCCACACGTTTCCCATAAAGTCATTACTTCACAATGTGCACACTTATTTCTGTTGCTATATGAACTCTCACTTCAATTAATTGTTTCTCTGGATTTGTTCTTTGTGGGGAAAAAAAACCAACCACAAACAAAAAAAACACCCAAAAAACTGTGGGCTTTTTTGGTGGATAATTTTCTTCATAGTAGCTGGTATGGGGCTGTGAGTTTGATTTGTGCTGAAAACAGTTTTGATAATATAGAGATGTTTTAGTTATTGTTGAGCAGTGCTTACACAGACTCAAGGTCTTTTCTGTCTCTCACCTCACCCCACTAACAAGTGGGCTGGGGGTGTACAAGAAGAAGGGAGGGGACACAGCCAGGACAGCTGACCTCAACTGGTCAAAGGGATATTCCATACTATATGGTGCCATGATCAGCATATAAAGCTAGGGGAAGAAGAAGGAAGGGGGGGATGTTTGGAGCAATGATGTTTTGTCCTCCCAAGTAACAGTTACGTGTGATGAAGCCCTACTCTCCTGGAGACGGCTGAACACCTGCCTGCTGATGGAAGTGGCAAATTAATTCCTTGTTTTTCTTTGCCTGTGTATATGTCTTTTGCTTTACCTACTAAACTGTCTTTATCTCAACCCACAAGTTTTCTCACCTTTACTCTTCTGATTCTCTCCTCCATTCCATCATAGGGTGGGGGGACTGAGTGAGCAGCTGCCTGGTCCAGAGTTGCTGCCTGGAGTCAAACTATGACAAAAACCCAAAGCAAAACTCAACTCCCATACCTGTACTGTATATATAAGTTCCTTAGCCAATAAATAAGACAATCATCTGGTCACAATAGCTGCAGGTATTGAAAGCTTATTGAAACACCACCTCTAAAAAGAGACAGGCTTTTGTTTTTTAAATGCTGCTGAGAATTTACGGCACTGTTTTTTCAGAGACAACAAACATATCTACTGGGAATGTATTTGTTCTCTGTGCTACACCAAGATGCCTCTGGAAACGCTCTCCTTGAGACATCAAGGACTTTCTGCAGAGGAATCCCATTTCCAGTTCCTCCAGTTGAGTTTTAACAATGATTCATGGGTGATAACGTGTTCCCTCAGCTTTTTTGTTCATTGCTGTTTTCCTCTCAGCACAGCTTCAGAGATATTTTCACTGTCCTTTCACTCTATTTTCTTCTAAAGGAGGCAAGAAGCCACTCTGCTGCTCTGACCCAGCAGGACAATCTTGGCTGAGGAGTCACAGCATTCTCTGGGAAGGAAATGAGCAAGACCAACAGCTTTAGTGCCAGAAAAAAGGGATGAAGAAAGCAGGGCAAAGCTGTGCAAATTCAATCCTGTCCTGAAAGATTTGTTCTTTATCTGCAAAGGAACTGCAGCCCTGAAGTGCCTTACCAGGGGTTCTCTGATTTCTTCTTATCACACATACTGAGTGCTGTGAGGTGCAGCAAGGCCCAAACCTCTGACTCTGTAATTTAGAGGTGATCTGGCATTTTCAAGGGCTTGTAAGACAGCCATTTTGTCACCTCTGCATTTCCATGAGAGTTGCATGGGGAAATAGAAATCAACATTGTTGAACAGAAATTGTCCTCAAACCTGCATTGCTGGACTGAATATCCCATTCTAAACTTTAGGTTTTATTATTAAAAAAATCCATCTCAAACATGCAGTGCCTCTTCACATTCAGCTACTTCTTTCATATAGCCTAGTTACAGCTTTTCCATTTTTCAGCATTCAACTTCATACTGCACTAATTTCATTCTGTTATTTTTAAGGTATGTTTAAGGTTAAACAGCAAATTTCAATGAATGTCCTCTTGCTCTCCCATTACAAGACTATAAGTTCTGCTGTCTCTACCTTCTCCACTGGTTAGTTGCTGTGTATACTTGTATCATTACTTAAGTGCTTCCTCCTTAAGGTAATCAATCTTTCCAGTCTCTTGGAAAAGCTGGTCACGTGTTCTGTTCTCCTTACCTGCCTTCCAATCCCTCTAAAGATGCAACACGCTGTCTGAACTGGCACCTTCTGAACTAAATGCAAGAATCCAGACACAGACAAACCTGCTAAATTATAAGAGCATTATTGTTCTTTTCTTTATCCATCTTCTTCCCATATGTACTGTAGCAGTGTTTGATTATTTGGTAGCAGCTGTACATGCTTTTTATTCACACTGGTATGATTTAGAAACTAACAAACTATGGATGGGAGGAAAAAAATGTATATTTATCAGTATTAAATTCTCTCTGCAATACACTGATATCGCTAACTAAGTTCTCCTGCACTACTTCACATCTCTCCAGATTCAATCAGCTGATCTGCTCCTTTGGGGTAGACAATTAGCCCAGACTGTACTATTAGGGGCAGGAATGCAGGTTTCATCATCTACAGCTCCTAGGGGCAATCCCAGAATCCCACGTTCCTGGGAAGAGAAGTGGAAAGAAAATTACACAGGAAAGCAATGGGCAAAGGTTATCAAATATCAGGGAAAATCTTGCCACTATGCATCAAACTTTCTCCTTGTGAAGACAGGACAGGAAAGCCAAGTCTATTGCAGAAGTGTAGGGAGGACACAAGACCAACTCTCTCCTCAGGCACAAAAAATTACACTATACATATGTGAAATAGTGCAATATCTTACAGTGCAGCTTTGTAAAGATGCCTGATGGAACTGTATCCTGACAGGTGACACTGTTTAGGTGACTACTACCCATCCACCATACCAATAAAATCTGTAGCAACTTCAATTCAATTACCTAATCATTGCCTTACAGGTAACTCTCTCTGCTATAAGGAACAGACTCCAGTTCATGGCAAAAACATCAAACACTATTTAAACCTCCTTGCTGGCACCTTGTTACTAGCTTTACTGGTATTTTTCTTTGGAGGGTTACAAGGAGAGTCCTTTGCAATTCCTGTCCAGATGCTGTCTCAGCTTGCACTCTCCAGATCTTTACTGCTGCCATTCATAGGAAAAGTATCAGTATTAACTTGGAAGAAATATATTTGAGGCTGTGAGATAAAATCAGGTCTAAAGATCTGCTTCTCTGTTTGGCAGCCTCTTACATTTAAATCTTATATCAAGCTAGGACGACATCCTCAAGTTCAAAAATATTTAGTACTTACTAGTCATGCTGGACATGGAGACTCAATAAAGGTGTCAGTATTTATATGTTCACAGGAATCAGGGATTCAAGACTGAGTATTTTCAAAGCAAGGATTTTCAAAATCATTGCTGATTTAACTAGTGAGCCACTTTACACAATCACCAGAAAAAACTGATCAGCTTTCCCCATCCTGAATAAAGATGATGCTCCTTACTGGGGATCTTCCTTTCAGTAAGTTCCTGCGCCAGCCTACCAATGCAGACAAATAAGGATTCTTCAGCACATCAAAGAATGCTGGTAGGTATGGAGATTAAAACTGACATAAAGTATTTTATAGCACAAACAACAGAGCTGGCCTACAACAGCAGCACAGGGCACACACAGGTATGAAGAACACATCAATCACTGTGCTACATGGTCAGAGACTGTGTATGCTGTGAGTAAACACTGTACCACCCATCCCTGTCATGGTCAGGATGGCGCCATGGTTGTAACTACAATTAATATACCAGGGAATCCTCTTTAAATAATAATAATAGTAAAGATCTAGAGACTAAGCTAGAGGAGGATCTGTACTGTTTCTTGTTTGGAAAAGGGTAAATAGGTGTGAACCAAGATAACTACACATCAGTTATCTTTGAGTTAAGTAATGTTTTTACAGTGGCCTGAGTTATCTGCAGAGAAGTTGCATGCACATGAACACAACTTGTTATATACCACTTTATTCTGAAATCTCAGTATTACAGAATGGTTTGGGTTAGAAGGGATCACAGAGATCATCTAGTTCCAACCCCTTTGCCATGGGCAGGAACACCCTCCACTAAATCAGGCTGCTCAGGGCCCCATCCAACCTGGCCCAAAACACTGCCAGTGTTGGGGCATTCACATCTACAGATGCTGCCTTCCAGCAGAATTAGAACTATTAATTAGCCTAGGCATAAGATGTCTGAAGTAATGACTTTGGGCTATTCAAGAGCCACTGTAAACAGAGAATGGTAGCAGATTGAAGCAGACTAGATCTACTGCTGATCTTGGTAGAGGACATCAGATTTTAGATGGTAATATGAGGTAGAAGACAGCTAGAGACAACCCACTGGGCAAGTAAATCCTTTTGCTATTAGTTAAAGCATAGAATCTGCTCACAGCATCTGCCAGGGAAAAAGATGAGCTGAGATGGGGTAAAGGCAGTAAGTAAGGGAAGGGGTCCTTTTTGGTTGCATGGCCTTGCATGCTCAGCACTGCCTGAAAAATTAACTCAGGCTTGTAATTCTGGCTCAGCTACTTACAGGTCAGACAGGATTGCTTCTCACATGGCAGAGGGGAGGAACAGTTTTCCTTACAGATGGTTAAGTTACTGTGCAAAAAGGCTAAGACAATATGTCCAGTTACCTCAAGCCATAAGATATATGTCCCACAGACTAGACTCCACTCTGTTGGTTTCAAAATCCATGTGAGTTATGCTGTGTCAAGTAGTTCCTCCTCCCACTTTCCTGTCCTGGTATCTGAGACATGCTGAAAACATCCAGGTGGAATGACCTGACAGTCCAGTAAGTCTCTTCCACGTGTCATAGCTGATAGAAGCAAATTGTGTCATCAAACACACACAGTGAGCTTTGGAGGGATGTATGCAATTTGTGAGCAGTTATCAAGAAATGTAAATAATTAACAATCTGCAGTAGATTAAGCAGTTTACTTAATTCAGAGATGTCCAAACTACTGAGCACCTGGAGGGAGGCAGTGCACATGGAGGGGAGTATTTTAATAATTTACTAAGGGGCCAATGTCAGGTAACAATATTTATAAACAATTTTTATTCCAGTTGGAACAGAGGAGACAGAACATGTCAGAGCTGTCCCATGGACAGAATCTGGCCCCTCAAACAGATCAGCTAGGCAGTTTGCTCTAAATAACACAAGTTATTTTTAAGGTTACAACAAAGACCCAGAACAGTTATGCCCTTGAACACTGCAGTGAACAAATGGGTTGCTTTGAAATACATATTTTCATCATCTGCACTGCACAGTAGAAATAAATGCAAGCTAATAAATGCCGCTAGAAATGCAAAAACCAGAACATTCCACAAATAAATCTTTTCCCTGTGGCAGTGTACCTTTAAAATACTTACTTCACTCATTTCAGTCTGAAAGGTCGAGGTTCTTCTTTGTTTTTTCCACTCACTTTTTTTTTTCCCCAGAGCATTTAATGGTTTTGTTTGATCAACTTTTGAAAGGAAAACATTTCAGCAAAAGGAAACAGAAGTTCACAGTATGGCAGCTACATGCTAATTAAAAAGCCACTGAATGCTGAGGATCTATGTCCTAGCTTTCCCAGCAGTCAATCAGTAAACTCTACTTAGGACATAGGAACCAAAGAAGACAGTCCAGTAGCCTGCTTCCAAATCACACACTAAAAAGTTTAGAGTCATTTTTCTGTACTCCCGTTAACAACTCCTGTTAACTCCTCCACACTGTCGCTTCCTCAGGTACCCTTTATTTTTGCACACATTGCAACCATGCTATTTCTCTCCCCAGTTTTAGTTCCAGCACTCTGATTCAGCAAGAGCTGACAGTGATTTACAAGTCCTGCTAGACTTGGCCTTTTACGATTACCCGTGCCATTGGCAAGAATCTAAGCTTCAGATGGGTATGCGTGTGTGGGAAAGGTATAGGTACTCCCTTTGCATCTCAGTTCTTCTGTTTTCAGGAACACCTGTTAAGCAGTGGGAACCAGACTACCAAGGTTAACTCTCCTTGGCAGTAGCAAGCCTTCAGTATTGCACCTCCCCAAGCAACTGCTCAACCCCACATACCTGCTCAAGCATCTGTTCTCTTCCTCACCAATTGCAGTTTTGAAGCAGTGAGGCAAAGGTAAATATTGCCATTCCCTTCATCCCACTGCAAAGGCGAGCAGCTCTTTCCATTTGATCTCCCTTTCTCTACTGCTTGTAGCATCCCAGCTAACTCTCCCATGCCTGGGAGGCGACAGATATTCACTCTCTCAATTACTCAAAACAATTCAACGCATTTTAATAATATTTAAACAGGTTTAAAAAATCTAGTAATAAACTGGGAATTACTATGGATTGCTGCTAAACCACAGTGGGTACTTCAGGTTTTCAGAAGACAACATCTGGCAGGTAAAGACAGCTAAACACACCAAATGCCTTTTGTATCACCAATGTGCAAGGTGTTTTTTATCTATTTCCGGTGATTTTCCTGATCCAAGCTGCCTGATTTTTACTTTCACATGAGATGACTGTTGGATATTGGTTTTAACGGCATTCAACATTAGGCAAGGATACACAGCTGCTCCAAGTTCATGCAGGAAGGAGACAGACTGCTGTTTTTGAATTTCAAATTGATAAGAAGGTCACAGAGAGAATTAATAAGCAGGAAGGTATGGAAATGAGAGAATGAGTTGAGGGGAGTTGTGTTAGAGGTAAAACATGAATGGGAAGAATAAGCAGTAGGGAACAGGTTATAAAGTACAAATGATAGCCTGCAGTAATGATAGTCTGCATCTGAGACAAGAAAACTGAAACAGCACAGTGTTTTGGTAATAACAGGTCTATCCAAATGGAGGTAACAGGCTGAAGACAAACCCTTCAAACCCCAACACTCCTGTCACCCCAGCTGCTGTGGTATCAGGGCAGCTTTGTGTATGTGCACTGTCCTTCACCAGAAGGAAGGGAGAAGTCCAGTTCCACATTTTGCATCTATGCAGCAGCCTGGTGACAGATATGGCAGTGAAAACCCTTACAGCTGCACTTGACAGCTGAGCACTTCCCTGTATGTAGTATGGAAAATATTTCCCACATTAAGGCTTCTCCAGATTGTGCACTTGCACTTACCTTGATACCTCACAGATACAAAGTTCTTGCTTTGCTACTTAGGACACTAAATCCATTAGTTTTCTCTTAATAGACAGGAATTGGTTTTGGCATTTAAGACAAACAAAGGTTCATTACCTAGCTTTGTGAAATAAGCAGAGAAAAAAACAGTTTGAAAAGGGAAGTTATGACCAGTGCAGGCTATCTGAATTCAATGTCAAGGGATCTTTTTCCCAAGTGCACACTGCAAAATTTCTACATTTTTTTTCAGGAAGAGAAAAAGTTCCACTTCAGTTGAGCTTCCTCTGCAGTGCTCATGGAAAGTTTCAAGTCTCAGCTCTGGCTCTTAACAAATTCCTACTCTCTTTTCTTCCCCAATTTGAGCCAAGTTATTACTGGACCTCAAGAACAAAACATTTTTCTGTTCAAAGCAGCTTAGCTTTTGAATAAACAAACACACAGAATCAAACTTGATCCGTTTAGGAAATATTTACAAAATATGAATACTGGTCAAATACAAGCCCTATGTGTTTGAGATGCTTCTAAACCAATTCTGGACACATAAAGAAAGCAGCACCATGATCCAGTTCCATAAGAGAACTTGACAGTGATACCAAACACCAGCAGGTCTCAGGTAAGTGCAAGGAAGTACTGCTTCCACTACAGAGGTAGGTACCAAAAAAGATGGTACTCTCATTAAACACCACAGTAAAAGCCAACTGACACAGAATGCCAAAAAAGTGGGTGAAATCCCACATCTTCCTCAGCCCCCAACACGCCCTTGCAATCCTACCTTGAACTGCCTAAGCACCTGGATCCCAAACTTTTACCTCATGACACTTATTTTTACACCATAACAGATTAACTGTAAAAAGGACTCAACCAGGAGAACGAGGCAGGCTAAAAGATCTCCTGAGCATGAGGAGATTGGCACTACCCTCCTCAGAATCTCTTCTCAAACATGAGCCTGGAGTGGGGCTTGGGAGGGAAGCAACTACATAAACAGTTGATGTCAGGTCCCCTGGTAGGATGAACACTAGACTGGCCATTTTCTCCCCAGTAGTACACTCAGAAGTCACCTGTGCCTGCTAAATTATACAACAGCACCTCACCACTAAACAGGCTTATCAAAGATGTAACAGTTTCATTTTTTTCATAGCATCAAGACTGGATATACACCAACCGAACAAGAAGTAAACTTCTCTGCAAGGCAGGATGGATAATCATACATTCTTCCCATTCTTTCACTCTACAAGGAAACCTTTCCTTCTCAACTTTCAGCCATAGCGCTGATTTTTTCCCACGAGCCTAATTTTTTCAGATAATACATAACCATAACACCTTGCCAAATGGCAACACCAGTGTCACTCTTATCTGATTTCAGAAAAGAATTTCAATTTAAGCTTACAGGAAGGAGAGCTAAGTTAGACATCTTGTTCTGTTTATTTTTGTTACTTCTAAATACTTGATAGCTATTCATAATGTAGGTTTAACTGACTCCAAATATGCTTCTCTGTCTTAGTATATGGTTAAAATTGTTGTTTCCATAAGATTTTATGCAATGGAGGCCAAGCAGAATTTCTATTTGTGTCCAAAGTAAGAAAGTGCAATTCTGTGGTAAAGCAAAAGCAGTAGATTTTGTAGAAAAACGCAATACAGATTGTTGTAAAACTCTTATGTCCTGGATATTCAAGGAACATATGATTTTAAGGAATTTTTTTTGCTTTCTTGATCCTCTGATGCCTTAAAAAGGCAATCATAATCTTACAACTTAGAGCTGGGCTAAAATACTCTGACATCACTTCCTCAGTATCAGAGGATCTGTATCAGAGGATAATTTCAGACCAACCACCCTGAGAACAGTTAAAGTAATATTAAAAACTAAACAAGAAACTTTTCATAGAAAACACAAAAGGTTCCTACAACAGGACACTCCATGCAAGAAACTGACTAAAATATATAAATTCTCTCACTATCCAAGAGGGAACAATAACATACAATAAAAGACAGGCAAGCCCAACAATCCTTGCCATTAGAAAGCCTGGCTCCAAGACACAAAAACCCAACTTAGCAACTTGGACCAAGCTCAGGAACAGGAGAAAAACACAGCTGCCTCAGGGCACCACCACGGCAGAGTGTCAGGACAGTCATGCTACATCCAACACGTATTTTCCGACTCCGTCACTGCCCCATTCCAATTACTGTTGCAGTGATAGTTAAGGGATATCTTGTCATCCTTCTGCCTACCACCGCAGCTGTAGATGCACTCCTCCAGTAATGCAGATATCACCTGCGCTATTGAAACACTCATCTGATCCTGCTCTCGAGGTCAGCAGCAAAACTCTCAATTGACACCTGAGCAGGATGAAACCAGCCATGACAATTTTGGTGTTTGTTTATATACTGAAGCAAAAGCAAGTTTCCTAACAGGAGACAGAAACATCACTGTCCCCAAAAAAGTGGGTAAAGGAGAAGGGGAAAAAAAAAAAAAAAAGAGAGAAGGACTGAAATAAGTATCATGTGAATTGTCAACCAGATATCCAAATGGAAACAGCTTGTACAAAAACCGTAAGATTAGGGAAAAGAGACTTTCTCTCCACAAGACTTTGCCCTAACAGCATACACAACTTCTGTTACACTACCAGTGGCAGGTAAACTGGACAACACAGACAGACCCATGTGATAGTTGCAGAGCAGGCATCTCTAGCTGTAAAGTACTTTCTACTGAAAGTGTGCTTTGAAGATTCATTTAATAATCGTACCTGAAGTTGTTTTTCTTAGGTAGAGAAGCTCACAAGCTATTGAAGTAGTTAATTTCCTCTTCATGGTTCCTGTGCGGCATCACCAGTTTTACTAGGAAATGAAAGTTTCTTATCCTTTGTCCACCTTGAAGTTTTGATACAACCTACACATCCTATTTAAGTTTTCTATAATCACTTGGCAGAAACACCAAATTTATGGGTGGAAAATGATGCTTAGAGTAAGGTCTGTGGTAACTGTATGCTCAGCTTATTTCAAGCATTTTAGAAATTTAAAAGAGCACAAATGTAATTTTAATGACTGAAGGTCTTTTCAAAGATGAAATGTTTAGGTAAAACCTCACTGCAGAGGGTCTCTGGACTTCCTTGATCTTCTCCAAGTTCCAGATTTGGATTACTCTGATGAAGAATTCTCTCTTCAGCACATAACGCCCAACTGTCTATGTTTCAAAGGGGCAGATGATGAGTGACTTGTATTTCAAAACCAGTCATTACTACAGCTTAGCACTGTCCTATGACTTCAAAAAACACAGGATCAAAGCTTTCACATGCTCTGAAACAGTGGAGGGACTGTTACACTTATTAGAATGAATCTGGGCTCTTTTACTAGCAGGCCCAGTGCATCTGCAATGACACCAAGCCCACTGAAAGGATGCTACCCCAGGATGGTGTAAACAGGGAACAAGTCAGCCTGTAAGGAAGCATCTGGGTCCCATCTCTCAGACTTGTAGGACATGCAATGCTCTACTCAAACCAGCCAAAGATACAACCCTGGGTGTTAGAAACAAAGGTTCATGGAGAAAAATTATCTATCAGATATTGGGGAATGTGAGAAGGTATATTCACATCGGTTGCAGGTCCAGTACTGGGCCTCCAGTGGTGCAGAAAGTGAACACAGGGATCTGACTGGAGGACTTGGCCACAGAGTGTGACAGTGCTCCAGCTGGGTTCCAGCCCTGGCTGCAGCCCTGCAGGTCACTGGCCAATGTCACACACAGGAATTTGGCAGCACATGCATTTCAGCGCTGGGGCCCTGGGAGGCCTGTCTTCCTCTGGATGTCTGATTGAAGTTACCTTAAAAATTTCAAATCACTTTTGTTCTCATATTCAGGCTTTTTAAACTTATTGTTACAGACATCTAACCAGCGGAAATGTTTTCAGGCAGACCAGTTTTAAGGGTTATGTCTTGTTTAAACCAGTGAACTAGTTGTTCTGCTGTTTGGTTTTTTTTTAATCACAGAACCAATTTCCCATAGGCAATCTGACATCCCACCAGCAGGAACAGCCACATGATCTGGATGTCTCAGAGATGTGAAACATACCTACATTAATGACAGAGGCCTGGGACCAGTCTCTAGCCGTGAGGCCACCTGGCATAGAAACCAGCAGCTGCATCCAAGCTATGTACTGCAAACAGTCCCTGGTACAAGCCAACTCCCAAACTCTGTCTGCAGACTGTTTGATGCTGTGCAAATTGGCTTATGGCAAGAACAGTTCCTGATACCAACAACCCTACAGTACAGCCAGCCAGATACCCATGCCTGAAAACACACGCTCATGCTATTTAATTTATTAGAAGTACAGTCATTATAGCAATTTGCCACGGGTTCAGCTGCTGATTTCCCCCAGCTGGTTCACGCAGCCCAGAAAAAAAGGGAACAAAACTGATCCCACTGAAGTCTGCTCCACATATGCCACCCTTTGCAATACTGGGCTTGTCTAAAACAACTGGAAAGTGTGAACAACAAGGAGTTTGCTGTTTCTACTCAGAAGAGCTCTTCTTTCTTGTTACATTGTACACTGCAATACTATCTCAAGGTGATCCATATTTTTCCACTTTCCATCCCTCGTTTTTATTAGCCTGAGGTCAGTGTGACAGCATTGGCCAACAACTGGATAAACATAATTTTTTGGCTTAGAGTTATCATACACAGCAATAAAGGGAAATGAATCTCAAAACAAAAAGACAACCATTGCCAGGATAATGCTTCAGAGTATAACAACGACCAGCTTGCAAATTAGGAGCCTGCCTGCAAACACAGGCAGTATCATTTATTTCTGGAAAAATACCATTGAGTCTGAGGTGTCAATACAGGCACACACACTGCTTTTTGAAACCATCGTTTGCACTTTTTAATCCACATGCAAAATACTCGAACACAGATCACTAAGCAATTACCCACGCCATTTGCCTTCCCCACCTCCAGAATTTTTGTCAAAATGGTTATTTATCCGCTTCTCCCATTTCATTTTGTATACAAAACACTAGCCTACAGAGTTAATAGTTCAGGCTTTGAGCTTAAGAGCTGAATAACAATTACACTTTCTTCTAAAAGAATCTGCTCTTAAAACCATGTAAAAATGTCCATGTCAAAAAGCTCATGTGAACACAAGCTGTGTTTTAGAGCAAAGGAAAGACCATGGGACACACTGACTGAGGCAGACCAAGCCATTTGTTAGGTTTATCCATGCTTCCTGCTGATGACCTCAATACTTGCAGTCCTTGGGCCATCCATTCAGGTGTGTTCATGCATTGCAAAAAGCAGGCAATGATGTTCATTCCTGATTCCTTGAAAAACAGGGTTTAGGTCTCCAGGTTTTTAGAAGGATGAATATAAGCTGTAATCAAAAGGATGCTGTGGATGAAACTAGCTGGAGATGGTAACTTCTTGGTTTGGTTTCCTGGTCACAAAAACTTACTAAGGAAATGCTTACCAAGCTTCTCTCTTATCTACCAAAGAACCTACTGCAGAGGAGGGAAAGGAGCTTTCAGAATTCAGATAAAGTTCATGCATTTTCCAGCCCCTATGGCATGTAAATTTTTTTTAAACAATCAGTACATTCATAGCTCCCTTTCCCTAATTTCTCTGGTATATAATACAGGTTAGTGACGGTATTTGAGGAAAGTTTTACTACTGGAAACTAAAGGACCATGACCACCAGCATTTATAGCATTTCTTGTCTAAAAAAAAAAAAAAAATCCCTTACCTTTGCTTTAAATCATCCACTGCAAACTCAACACTTTGGAACCTGAATTAGTGCTACAAGCTACTGAAGGATTTCCTCCCTTTCTCCAACCATATCAGCAACCATAAAGACTGTACAAAGCAAAATATGGAATGTCAAAAAACAGAGGTCCCAAATGTTGCCCCAGAGCAACATCTGCAGAAATCCTGCCTGCAGCCAGACTGAGAGAATGGCTCTGCAATAGTCCATCCCACTCAACAGGGCTCCTCATCTGCCTGTGTGTCACAGCTCAGACTGCCACAGGACTCCAGGCATCACAGCAAGCTCTCCAAAATTTTTATATGCTTTTGCTTTTTGGCTACAAATAAACCTAGCAACAAGGGGGATCAGAATGTGAACCTGGAATTTCAGTGTTTGTATGGATCTGAGCTGATGTCTCTGTTGGAAATCTGGAAGGATCATTTACCAGTTGATATTTTGAAAGCATGATGATGGATTCATCTATTCCCACTCATTTACTGGCAGTTCCCGAAGTTAGCAAGAAGAGATTTGCTTATGAAGTCTGACTCATTTCCTGAAAGGATAAGACTGCACTCTTCTTTGGAAATGGATTAGTGCCTATACATTGTGTAACCAATCTCTGTATGTAACACACACTGTGCCAAATACAGTGGTCTACCACTCATTGCAGTTGATACTCTTAAACTAGCTGCTTCCCCACCTTTCTCCTGCCTAAAGAAATCCATCATATGTCCATTCTAAGCCACCAACACCAGCTAATGCAGTCTCAAAAACTCCTATTACTCTTGACTTCTGATGCAATGCAATCTAGAAAACTTGAGGTACTATCAGACAGGTTTTTGTTCATCAGACAGTCTAAGTTGCTAAGGCAGCACACAAAATGGTCCAGCCAAGCCTCTGGTAGATGCAAAATGCACTTTTGGGGCTTAACTAACAGTCATTCTGACTGAATAGGACAAAGGGGTCAATGGAACATAACAAAATGTATCACTTCACTGCAGCAAAAAGTATTAACTTCTCAATTCCAGTAATTAAGTAACTTCACTCCAGGCCTAGGGTACAATAAAGGCAAAGGTCTCAATTTTGACTTGACAGATACATTATGTTTTCACCCTCCTCCCTCAGCACAATTCACGTTGAGACTACTTAATCCACTTTTCCCCATATAAGTACTACTGCACTGCATTACTTAGATATTTAGTTTTTATCAGTATCTTCTTCTGCCTATGACAACACAAACTGTTCCTATGACATATTAAAAGCATAGAGAACATTCATCTCTAGAAGCCAAATATGGGACTTTTCAGCAAAGACTCTTCCACCTTCTCTAAACTTCTGGACAGCAAAAAGCAGGCTACACAGAGGCTGCTGCCTGATTGAGGACTCCTGTGCTACAGGAGTTTGGAGCAATGGGACCAACGGGGCAAGAGCAGGCACAAGGGCTATATGTCTGATGCTGGAAAACAGCACAGGAATGAGCTTTCCTATTTGACTTCCTGTAATTGCAGAAGAACAGCGCAATCAGCCTATGACAACAGCTTATTGTTGGTGGAGCTGCTGAAACAGCCAGTGAAGCAAAGGCATGATTTGTAGGTCCAGCCAAGACATGTGGAGATCTCCCTTGCCACCAGAACACTGCAGCTGTCTTTAGTCCACCCTACATGCAGTAGAAGCTAGGCTGGACCACAGGCTGTGTCCTTACCATCAAGGAAGAAAGCATCCCCTTAGAAATCCTGTTTTATTTCTATCCCATAGAATGCACCTGGTGCTGCAAAACATGAAGCCTTTGAAATGTTAATTTGAACCACTCATTGGATGGATGACTCCATAGCCCACACTGGCTCTAGCAAAACACAGAGCTGAGAGGAGGGGCAGTTTCTCAGTATTAAACGGGAAAAAAGGGATGGATTATAGAAATGAGAAGACACAGTTTAATAACTGGAAGGATCAAGAAGAAAACATGTGAAGTAAGGATAATTCAGCACATAAGCAAAATAAGTGCAAACTAATCACAAAGAAAATGTAGACCATCATTTCCAGTTTCACAGCAGATTCCTAAAGCGTATATGCGTTGGAAAGAAGGCAAAGTGCCTAATGAGGACCTGTCTCTTAAAAGGGATTATATTACATGGTTTTCTGAGATAAGGGGCATTTCTTTAAATGAAAAGGTAATCTCTTTTGGATCTTTGTGTAATAAACTGGCCTAGAAACATGTATATAGGCAAATACCTTACAGAATATTGAGTTCATCACTTGACCTTGCAGTGCCAGTTGGCATCTGCAAGAAAAGATCAGTGTAGATGTTCTTGGAAAAGCATCCGAGTCAGAGGAGACATTTATAAGATAAGCTTTGCTGTACTGACACAGGAAGGCTAAACAGTGACAAGGAAAGCAACAGAACAGACTAATTTTCAATGCTCTCCTACTTCATCTTATCTTACATCACAATAAACCTACTGGATTTCCTTTTTCTGCCATTGTTTATATGCTTTTTTCTTTCAAACCACAGATAAGTTAATAGTGAGGAAGTCAGAGACTTTTGGTACTTAGATATCTAAATCTTGAAACCACTGTAGCAGGATACGTACCACTGCTCTGAATCAATACCAAACCCTTCACATCTCCCATCCTCTAGCATCCATTTGATTTTATGAATGTAATTATGTTTTTCACTATACCTTATTACCTTTTAAGCTAAAGTAAAAGCTTTAGCACTGACTCATGATTAGACTTTATTAGTGCTTTAAAAAAAAAAAAAAAAAGGCCCAAAGTATTTCACAGAGCACCTCCTGCTTAAGAATACAATTAAGCCTTTATTTCCTATTATAAGTGAGCTCGAAGCCAAAGGTAAATTAATCAAATTTGTACTCACTGCTGGAGGTACAAATTCTCATTATCTGCCACGTTCTAAATACAGGCATGGATCTCCTCCCCTTATCCCTTCAAGACGGGACTGTACTTGCTCTATCACCTGAACTCAAATAATTCAACCTGCGGTGGCAAAATAGGCCACTTCACATTAGGACAGCCTTTTCTCAGGTTTCTCTCCCCAGGACTCAACTCCTAAGGAAACTGATTACAGACTTGTAAAGGTCAAAAGCACTGCCTTCACTGCCTTCTGGGGCTGATTGATCACTTTTGTTATTGCAAAAACCTGTTAAGTACATTAATCTTTTACCTCACAGTAATAAGGAATGGTACAGGACTTAGAAAATAAAAGAAAACGTTAGACAAAACTTTTCAGTAAACTTGGCAGCAGTACAGCAGCGCTCTTCTAGCCAGAACTGTGCTTTGGCATCGCCTTGGATTCAGCACTCAAAACCTTAAGAGATCCCTGAAAAACTTAATTGAAGAGGTGAATACACATGGTGTGACAAGCAAAGCCCATATGTTCAAAGTCTGGCCAAGGTTAGTTACACAACGCTATTTCCTGCAGTCTGACTAAGAGTAAAATTAAAACACTACTTCTCTTAAGCCAGCCTCCACAACTGTTCTCCATATCATGAGGATGAAGGATGTATTTTGCCCATCTATAATTTGGGCACAGTCTAATTTGTAAAATTTATTACTCACCTTCTGATAGCCATATATCCATTTTGGCCATTATTTATGTACAGTTCTAAGCCATCAGGCACACAGACTGTGACATATGAAAAACCCTAAGAGATGCATATGGTTTTGTGATTATGTAAAACTCCCTCCCTGGAGGGCTGCCTGGTAAACTTGCCCTCTCCTACTTCTCCTTTCACGAAATTGTCCTTTTCCTCCAGGCTTGTTCCAGATGCCACTTGCCCGGCCTGCTTGGTTGGGTAGTTGCCATTCCTGCGTGTATCTTTGTTTTATAGTTTTCCCATTTGCATCATTTCTTTACCTCACAAAAGTACAAAGAGGGAAGTTTTATTTTCTCTTTCCTAAAATGACCCATGCAGGACAAGGCTCTGCTGAACAGGGTGTGTGGCTATTCTCAGTACCCCACAGCCACTGCTCCCATTCCCTCCCACGGTGCCCTATCCCATCCTGCCACATCCAGCAGTACCATCACTCCCTCACTCTGTATGCAGAAGGGAAACAGCTGTGCTTTTTTCTTGCTCCTGGCCTTGCCACAGACTACATGAGGGACTACTGCAATTCTTATCAAATCCCTGGGCAAATACATGCAGATACTGGCAGTTTCATATAAACCCACTCATATTTGGCAGGTGTGTGATGAAGCACTACAGGCAAAGCAATTAAACACAGCTTCAGGGGTCCTTTTATGTGAATGCTCTTCCAGTGTCTGAGAGGTTACAGGGCACAGAACACAATGATGCAGAGGACACTTGTGCAAAAGCCAGTTGCTCTCCTTAGGGCATTGCACATCATGTAAGAAGCTTTCAAAGCTCCTGAGGACAGAAGCACCCACATGCCTACACTGTGCCCTCCATTCTCTCCTTCCTGTTTGATCTCTGAGCTGCTACATATATTCTTACTTCCCTCGGGGCTATTACAAACAGCATTTTACAAAACTTCCCTGCAGTTCTCTTTCATGTATTATCCCATATCTGAAAAATGTAGCTGGGAAACTTGTGCACAGATCACTATCAGCAGATGCCACGCAGAAAACAGTGCAGCTGCACAGAGGAAAAGAAAAAAAGAGTCTGTCTTAGTAAACAAAATACTATAAGGTAGGTCAAATGAGCTATTGACATATTTCTATTGTGCTAGAAGTCACATGTTATTTGATACCTTCAGTCTGCTAAGTGACCCTCAATGAAAGGCCAGCTTTACTTAACTAGCCTGGTAGCTTCAAAAGTGTTGCAATTCCTTTAGTGTAAGGTACTGAGGCTGTTTAATGCTGCAGCATCTCTGCCTCCTCTAGACATCTTCAGCTTAAAGAGATAAATCAGTAAGTTTCCTGCAATGATACATTTTTAATTATATGCCACCTCTGTACTGCATGTGCTCCATAACTGGCATTTGTTTTTCTTCCAGGGTCTGCAGGCCACAAACAGAGGTGGCATTGTGCAGTCCCCTCTTGGCAAGAAGCGTTGTTCAGCTGCAGAGCTGGAGAGACTGCAGGGGAAGGTCACCAAGCCTGACAGACATGAGACACACTGATGAGAGATCCAGCCTCTGTGTAAGCAGATGCCAGGGAAATTAAGATGGGGTCAGGGAAGACAAGAAGAAAAATGAGAAGTGGTTAATATGGGAAGCAGATGCACCATTCCAAAACTTGCTGCAACTCAAGAACACTGCTCAGCAGCTGGCAGAAAAAGAGGCTATCATGAGGCAAACTGAAGGTGTATTAAGTAGCTCTTGGTATTCCAAATAATGCTTGTATGATAAGATACATTCACCTACCTCTTTTATATAAAGAATAATCTCTTAAACAAAGAGGTAAAACCCACTGCACCTCTAATTCTGAATGCTAAGGCACCTAATATTCCACTCTATTTTGATGTCTAACTGCACTGCTGAAGCTGGCTCTGTGCAAGCTGTGGTCCAAGTCATGTCATAGCACATTTTTGCAGCTGTCATCTTGCAGTTAAGACACAAACTTAATACAACTTCAGGAGTTCCACTAATTTGTGCATGAGCTAGTAGTTGCAGGACAGCTCAAATCCTAAAGACAAGACTCGATGCTTGTTCTTTAAATCTTTAACTGATACACATGGGAGAGCATTGCAAGGCAAGGGATATACAAGCTCTGACAAACTTCAGCAAGTCATCTTCTGGTGGCACAAAATGCCACAGAGGGTTACAAGAACACAAAAGAGAAAAAGAAACAAAACAAACCACCCCCTCCCCCCCAAAAAAAAAAAATCCCCCCAAACCCCAAAAATACTCCACACAAACCACAAAACAAAACACTGCAAGGTCTCCCACAAGTTACTAAGCGGAGTTTATCATTCCCAACAAGCATTCAGCAAGACATTTTATGAGCTAGTCTCAGATTTTGGCATCTCAACAGGATACAAGTTAGTCAAATCAGGAACAGTTACTTTTCAACATCTGCAACAATGTCTGATTCCAAGTGCTTTCGGATCTCCCGTTTTCTCTTAAACTTCTTGCCAGCATCCACTTCTTTCCCTCAGCCAGCACTAACCTCCACCCTGACCTTTATTCCAAACACAGTCATCAAATTACAACATATCCAAAAAATTTAGCTTAAAAAAAATCAGAGCAACAAAGCTGCATCTACAGCAATAGGTCTCTTCGTTTCCTTAAAACTACTTTATTGGTGCCAAATGTTTTTATCAAAATTTAAAAAACCTCCAGGCAGGGACAAGTCTTTTTACACCTGTGAAGAGCATTCACACCTTCTGCACTGCTTGAGCTACTGCTCTCACCATTCACTGGGTGTGAAACCTACAGGCTTAGACCGATAAACATACACAAACAGTATCAAAATCAGCTCTCATGCCACCTGCACTTCTGCTGTGAAGCAACAGCCACACACAAGGCAGAGCAGATATCAGCGACATAACCTTGTGCTTATACAAGAATCACGGACCTGTACTGCAACCACACTGCTGGGCAAAGCAATCACTTTCTACGACTCCACCACAGGAGAAAGGAAAACCAGATACTTTACCGAGGTTCTGCAGTTACTTGCGCCCTGTCTGAATGCAGCACTGTGTGAAGAATGCTTCCTTCACAGAAACCTTTCCACTGGAGCTTTTTCACAGGCATAAACTATAATTCTATATACTTAATGTTCTGGATCTGGACAAGAAAACCACAAGGAGAAAAAGATTGCTTTTGATATACTTATGCATGGAAAGATCACAGTTCTCCAGGCCAGAAGGCATGTCAGCAGGAAGCCAAAGACAAGTCTCACATTTTTTGTCACATATGTACATTCCCATGCCTAGTTCACTACTAGTTTCGCAAAGGTATTTCATTTACCCAAGATGGACTTTAATTTTTTGTATCCCCTAAAAAAGCTGCTAGTTAGTGCACCCAGACAACAAGCCTTGAACAACAGCTTAAGTGCACATCTGTATTAAAAAAACTCAAACTGTAAAGCAAAACTAGCAATACAAGCTCTGCAGAGTTTGCCCTATGTGAGATGAAGACACTGTTTATACAGTGATCCATACAAAGAAGCTGAAACATCTGAAATCAAAAGGAACTTAAGATGATACAAGGTAGTGGAGAAGACAAAGGACTCTACTTCCTTATTTAAAAAGAAAAAACTAAAAAACTATGGCATAAATGTTTTTCTCCTAGGTCTTATTACCCTCTAGGAGACTAGAAAGCCTATTTTTTAAAAAGAAAGGATTTTGACAATTTTCAGTTGACTATGAAAACTTTTACTTCTTGTAAATACTTTAAGGGTAACAGTTCTTGACTGCAACACTTACATTTACAAGGTTTGTAGCATAGAAGTGAGCAAGAACTCCCACCCAAAAAAGGCTTAGACCAGAATTCCTAATTACCACGAAAGCTACATACACCACCCCACGTCTAAGCTTTCCTCACCTACAATACATCTACCAGCAAAAAGACGGCTAGTGGCAAAGTACAGGTTTACCACGACACACCCAGCCCCCTCCTGCCAGTCTTTCACGGTGACACATGATCAGCATATCAGACATCCAGCTGAATTAGCACTCACATCACTGTCAGGCTCTTGAGAAACACAGAAGTGTGTCAACACCAAGCAGAACTGCTTGCACTGAAAGCTGGGTGAGTCAGTGCACTTGTCCCACTGTATCCCCATGCCCAGGGAAGATTAATGACACTAAATCTTCTCTGGAGCATAGTTAGATATGTCTGAACTTGACATGCCAGTGACCTACTTTTCAGACATGCCCAACACCCACATCTCACTCTGAAGGCAACAAAAGACAAGGACTCTTAGCAATTTTGAAAGGGTAGCACATGCTTTTAATACAGAGGAACAGATGACAACTTAGGGTCAGCTGTGCACTTTAGGGAAATCTCACTTTAGCTTCACATGGGCATTCAATGCTATGGATCAATCAAGACACTACATGCTCGGCTACATATGTCTGTTAATTCCACACGTTTGCTGGCAGGTGAAAAAGTATGAATGAAAGCTAATAACTTCTTTCTCAGAACCATCCTGCATCAGATTTATACATTCTTGGATAACAAATGTTGCCACTACTTTAACTCTCACCTGCCTAGACAGGTGCATCCCTTTCCTTAGAAGAAAAACACAAAATACCTTATCCCTCCCTATACACACCAGTGATATTGTAGAGATACAAGCTCAGTCTATTTTGCCCTAGTAAGGAATCAGAAAACCCATTAAGATTAGGACACAATGCACATCACTCAATTAACATGACCAACCATGATTCAGAAGAGAAAATCTGAAGAACATACAGATGGTGCACACTAAAAAGAAACTCCAACCTTGCAGAGTATGTAAAGTTTAGATAACCTAGTTAAATATGTAAACCTCCCTGAGATTTCTTCTTTCTCCCTCTATGCCACTTTTTAAGAGGAATAACCACACCCTCTATTATTACTCAGTTTTCATTTATTTCTTAAAATATGTGCATGCATGTGCTACAAATACGATTTAGGACTATATAATGCATGACTATGTCTGCAAGCTATAGCTTCCGTGTTGTTTAAAGCCAGATAAAACCATTGGTGCCATACAAAATTGAGACCAGAGACCAAGCTAGCTCATGCTTTGAAAAGTTGAGGGGCATAAGGCCATATCATGCAGCAAAGGAAACCTTTAAAGTGACACCTAGCTGCTGTGTGTGCTAAGACTATCACTAACTTCAAAAATGATAGGTTCAGTCATTAGCCAGCAAAACAACTCTTCCTTCGTCTACAGAAGATGTCCCAGCCTGAAGTAAGTGCTGGAGGTGGTGAGTCATTCACCTGAATTTCTCTGCAAAAGTTTCAGAACATTTCTCATATGAGTAGTGCATATCACAGGCTGGGAAACATGGATGAAACTCACTTATTTGGCCAACAAGTAAAGAGATAGTTAACATCTCCATAACACAGTCCTTTGCAGTTTCTAGGAAGCTGTAAAAGCCCTCCACATTCCAAAGCCATTAAACAACCAAGTCAACACTAACATTAGAAGGCAATTTACCAGATGGAAAATTTACCATAAGAATCTGCACAAGCCTAATCATAATATACAGGTATTGAAAGTCTGGTAAATTATACTTTCACCCCAGGTATCCTAAAATCTCCAAATTAGACTCCCAATCTGCTATTCCTTTCAAATAAGTCCTAGATTCTTAACCTTTTAATTACAATAAAAATGCTAATGCAGGCAGAAAACAAAAGAAACAGCCATCAAACAGCATCTTCATGCCTAAAGAAATAAAAGGCAGGATCATAGCTTATAGCATCTCAAGGACACCACAAAACAGCCCCATAAGCAAGCACATTACTTCGTTAATGCCTTGTAACAGATAATAGCCTCCAGAACCTCCAGACTTACTCCAGTACTTTAATGTCTGTAGAGCTATCCTGTATCACCAGCAAAACTTTAGACATCTATCAGCACCTCTAGCAGAAGACTTCTATACCCACTTTGATCAGCAAGCAGGACCTAACCCCAGGGATTTGCTGTGGGATGGCAAGGATGAGGGTGGTTCTCACGAGCTAGTGAGTTTCGTAGTGTGAAATCCCTGGCTTCTTCACTGTTTGTTTCTTCAACCTGATGTATCAGTTACTAGTGAAAACAAACATGTCTGATCAATCCCTTTCTCTACACAGAAATATCAGCCTGGAGCATCAACCGAGCATCAACCTATTATCAACAACTAAAACTACTTATTTTTTTCTAAGGTAGGGAGAGGCAGAGACTGAGAGACACATCTATATGAGAGGAAATGAATTTCAGAAATACCTTCCTACAGGTAAAAAGAATTGCCCGAGTAAGCCCAACAAGTTACAGTGAAGCAAAACAAGCTCAAGCTTTGTTCCACATCACATCAAATACATAAAAAATGTAAAGACAATAAAATCGTGAGCACATAGCAATGTAAAAGTCTGGTTAAAGTCCCTTTGACAGTGTACTTGAGTTTCAAGTATCTCAGTTCCTCTTGGCACAAGGCATGTGAGCTCACTTGAAGACCTCAGCCTTAAATGACCTTAAATCTGCACATATTCGACAGTTAGCTGAAAACTAAGTCTCAAGGAGGATAAAGACAAGATGAGAGAAATACGGTTTTTCAGAAAGCTCAAAGAGACAGAAAAGCAGACACTCAACTCCATGAGAAACAGTCCATCAAAATACCCTTGAGTATCAAAACATTGACATGCCGTCTTCCAATCTTAGGACACAGGTTACACCGTACACCTGAGTTGTGAAGAAAATCTGCTTAAAATAAATATTTATGGACACCACAAGAAAAACAAGCCGTTAAAGTAAAAGATCTGTTTTGAAGTGTTTTAAAGCTCCGGCTGCAGGGCTGAATTAAGTTTGAAATCTTTCAGAAGAGACAGAGTTGCCTCTGGGCAGCCTCAGACCCTGCAGGGCCCTGCTAAACGGCCTGAAAGCGTTCTCCTCTTTGGCAGTTTTACAACACGGGATTTAACTCCAAGATCTTATCACTGATACATGGTATTTTTAAACAATTACAAAGAAACGTTTGGAGAGGGGAAACGGGAACCAAAACTACTGTTCTAGCCATTGTCACCGCAAGCTTTAGGCAAAGACAAAAATCTCCCCAGCCTCCCTGGCAATCCTTGTGATGAAGGGGATCTCAAATCTCATTTTACCCACGTCAAGAAAAGTCACTCAAGTCCTTCAAGTTTTAGCAGCGTCCCAGCCCGGTCGCTGCCCTGACCCTCACAGCGGTGGAGATACCAAGCTGGAGACTCCTGCTCCAAGCTCCTTCGCCTCCAGGACCTGATGCGGCTGCCTAAATCAATGTCCCCATGCTGGACCACTGGCACGCTGACTTTTGCCCTGGCTCCGGTGGGAGAGTGCACAGTCCCGTCAGGATGCTGGTGGTCTGTCACCACCGTCACTCGCCGGCGGTGGTGGCGAACCACCACGGCAGAGCCCGTCCCCTCCCAGCACCGCTCGCCGGTGCTGGTGGTGGCGCTGGTCGTGGGGCACCACTCAGGACCCTGCGGCGCGGGTGCCCCAGTGCCACCCAGAGCGGTGCTGGGAAGGGACAGACCGCGGCCGCGGCCCCCAGAACCTCCGGACGCCCGCTCCTAGTACCTGTCCTCGGAGACGCTGATGACCCCGTCCTCCTTGGGCACTATCGCTGCCATGTTCACCACCTCCTGCGAGCCCTCCACCTTGTTGAGCAGGAGAGGCTTGCGAGTCAGCGCCTTGGGCTGGGGCTCCGCCGCCATGGGGCCGGCGGGCACTGCCGCTGCCGCCGGAGGAGGCTACGGCCGGGGGAGGGTGGGAGGGAGGCGGCCCGCACTGCCGAGGCGGAGGAGGGACTTGCCGGAGCCGGGCTCTCCCTGGGAATCGGGAACCAACGCGGCGGCGGCGGCGGCACCGCCCCCGAGCAGGGCCGGGCCGGGCGGGGCACCGGGGGCGGAAATGGCGGCGGCCGCCGCCATCTCGCAGGGTTGGGCTGCGGTGCCGCGCCTTGGCGAGGGGAATCCTGCGGCCAGGCGAGGGTTCAACCACACATCCCCTGCCGTGGTCACCCTCCCAGGCTGCGGGCTGTCCTTTGGGGGCAGCCCGGCGAGCGAGTCCCGCTCCCGAGCAATGCCCGGGTATCACCTGTCGGCACGGTGCGGCTGCCGAGCGGTCCGTCCCGCGGCCGCACTGCGGCGACCGCTTGGCGAAAAAAA
Source organism: Empidonax traillii (assembly GCF_003031625.1). Lineage (NCBI taxonomy): Eukaryota > Metazoa > Chordata > Aves > Passeriformes > Tyrannidae > Empidonax > Empidonax traillii. Next base: position 821,693 of record NW_020955425.1, on the reverse strand, counting down.
AGGGGCGTAAAGATTAAACAGAGGGGCGTCTGCTTATCTCTGTTTTACATTTTCCTGTCTGAGTTTTTCTTGGAACTGAAGGTAAATACGAGATTTCTGCTGCTATGTTAGCCAGGGGCGCAGGCAGGCAGGGCTGCAACGCGACGGCATTCAGAAATTCACCTTCAGACAACTTATTCCTAAGGGAAACGACGCAGACTTCCAGCAGCTCATTTTCGTCAAGAGGCTACTCTTCACTCTCTTCCTGACAGGTCCATTGAGGTCCAAGAAAGTGAGATAATTTGCCCAGAGCTCTGTGCTAAAGCCAGTGAAAAGGCAACTTCCTCCAGAGGCATATGCCAAACTTTCATAATCTGTTTTGAGAGATTATGGAAAATCATGCTCTATGTCTGAACTGTTGTCCTACACTGCAGAAGTTGTCAGCAGATTGGAAAGTGTTATTTCAGCTGTAACTCTAAATTTACCCACACTAAGCCAATGAGCAGCAGTTCTCCTATCAGGTATGAAAATATCCATGATCAGGAGCTGAATTTATCTGCAGGAGTAACATACAGCAGCATCAACTACAGAACAAATGCTGATTGTCCACTCGCACTTTTGCTGCCTATGTAGTAGATGTAGACAACAGAGGAAAGATATTGTTAAGTCCTTGGGACAGAAACTAAAATTTCAAGGTATTTAGTAATCTCTGTTATGCTAAACAAGCAGTATCTGCAGGACCACAGCAAGACATTTAAGCTTTCTCAACTAAACTAAATGTTCATAAATATAGAGGGAAAGGTCTGGTCAGCAACAGCCAATGGCTTATGTAACATCTTAAATGAATTGGCAGTCTCAAACTATTTCCTTGAGGATGCGTGATTGGATTAGATAACATCTCTTTCTCATAATTCTTAGATGGGAACTACTACTAAAGAGGCAAATACCCCACCTTCTCAGTGATATGGATGATGCTGCAGTCTTTGGCTAGACCTGCAGATAAAAATGCTTATTGCATTACTTGGTGAGGAGTGAGATATTCTTTGAGGATTATGACATGTTTGATAGTCTTCAGAATGGACATGTATCTAAAATTGTCTTTTAAAACTGAAGTCTGGCAAGGTCTGCTGACTTCGCAATTGTTTGCATTCAAGATTAGGCACTGTGCATCACTAATACATAATCAGAAGCTGAGCATATGTTGGAGACAACAGGCTACAGGCTCTTGGGAGAATACTTTTTTCCAAACACACTTATAAGGAAGAATGTAGTTGAGAAAAGAAATGTCTTGATAGGAAAAGCTGTGGGTCACAGGTCTGGAACTAGGTCCTACATATCCTCCAAATCAGCTGGATCTTCTTCAATTGCCTATTGAAACATCACATTTCCTTATTAACTTTATCTTTCATATTTTCTTAATCAGTTTCAGGTTCATCTACTCCTTCAAGGTTTAAGACACTGTTTGGAGGAAAACACTGACAGGTGGGCATGCATTTTGGACCAAAGTCAAGTAATAGTATGCTGAAATCAAATATATGCTTCTTGTAAGTGTTTGATCTTTGGAAATAAGTTACCCTTTGGGGAGAGGGGAAGGAAAAAAAAAAAAAAAAGACAACACAATGCAAGTGAGGATCCAGCGGCCATTCAAGATAAAATTCTTAAGTGCATTTTTTAAAGCTTATCTGTAATGGTGATTTCCTCTGCAAAACCAGGAAAGTACTTGAATAATAGAAAGGTGTCCCAAGGTCTAGTACATCATTTTACCAGGTGTGCAAACTTGAGGTCACTGCTCTACTCTCCCTGATGAGACGAGGAAATTGTTGGGAAATTATTCCACACAGAAGCAATTTTGTTATGACTGAGGGAAGAAAAAGTAATGGCTGGAAACCTGGTGAGAGGAAGAAGGGAAACAAAGAAGAAATAGAAAGATTTCTAAGTGAGAACCTGAAGCTTCCTCCTCCATTTTACCTGACAGGTTAAAAGGGTATTGTTGTGATAGTGGAAAAGGCATTGAAATTACCAATAAGACCTGAGTGTTCTCCCAGATCTACCACTGTCACACGCAATACTATCAAAAACTTTAAAAAACCAGTTTTCCTATAATGACAAAAACTAGTGGACAAAAATAGTTTAGTTAGAAGTTTTACAAACTAAATTTGTTTTGGAAAGTAGCTAATCATGTCTTGCCTGACATTTCAGACAAAGTTAGAATTGCTGTAGACATCAAGTTTAATGAGTACCTACAAAAGCAAAATTAGGGTAGTTTAGAAAAGTGTTTCCCCGTGTAACAGGAAAAAATAATCAAGAAAATAAATCTTATAGATACTTCCTAGAAGATCTTTTTTTCATTTTCTGTCATAGCTTTCAAGTCAGATTGCATGGATTAAAAATATTGCTAGGACTGAAAGCAAGACAACTAAGTAACTGAATTTGAAGCCAAGAAAAGCAATCTTATTCAGTTCTTTTTTTGGATTAAAAAAAAAATCGTAGGATTAAGAATTATTAGATGCTCCTCTCATATTTACTTTTTGCAGGAAATTGCAAAACACATGAAAGAAAATTTATATGATGACATAATTTAAAGGATCTTTTTCTTGTTAACATAAATTCTGAATCAGTAAGAAGTGTGGCTACTAGGTATGCTTGGATTATCTGAACTCTCTTGGAAAAGTATATCCATCAATAACACAGAGTGAAAAACAAGCTGAAAAATGCAAAATGAATTGTATTACCTCATCTTCGTTTCTTAGTGTCATTTCTCTTACTCTACATTTTGGCATGATAGCATGGTAAATGAAATGTCTGTTGGTTTTGGCCTTTATATCCTTGATGCAGGCTGACTTTCACTCTTTTGATTTGGATAGAGCAGAATTAGGCTGCCTGCCAAAGAGCGGTAATAGTGGCCTATGTATTCATGTGCAGGGTGAGGACAGAAGACCTCAGGACGACGGAAGCTGTGCTGGTTTGGACTGATGCATTCACACTCAGTGGAGCCTCTTTCCATGCCCTCGTACTGCACCAGAGCCTTGGAGGACTTTCTCCAGTTTCTCATCTGCAGTCTTGTTTAGAGCTTAGGAGTTGCAAACCGAATTCCTCGTCTTTGGCAATTTGCTTTAAAAACTGCTCTCTGGCTCCATCTTCTGTTTGGTTGGTTGGGTTTGGGATTGGTTTTTTATGTCTTTATTTATTCTGATATATCAGGGTGAGATTCTTCTAAGTTTTACAAACTAAATTTGTTTCAAAAAAATACATCTGTGTAATTACATCTTCTGTGACAGTTCAGACAAGTAGGAGAGAATCTCGACCAGCAAATGGAAGGGTTGGACCAGAGAGGAGGGATCTGAAGGGTTCCCAGCTGTGTTCTCAGCCTGGTGTTTTGATACTTCTGTCTGCAAAGTTTTTACTCCTATTACAAGAGGATGTGAAATCCCTTGACCAAAAGATCGAGCAATATGTTCTGTTCTGGTGTGATTGTACTTTTCTGCAAAATTATGATCGTTACATGATCTGGAAACGTAAGTGACATGCCTCATACCCTTCAGCTAAAACTGGCAAGCACTGGGACCACTGAGTACATGTAGGACAATTTAATAAACAGGTTGGCCTCTTTGTGGACGCTATGAAAATCAGCCCTTTTACAAAGCACTCAACAATAATGAGAGTAATATTTAAAGTCCCCAAACCGGGCCTTTAATAAAGAAAAACTGGTTTACAGTGATTCATTTTTAGGCCCAAACTATTTAACACATGCCCTTTGGAGCCATTAAGTAATCTGATTCTAGTTGCTCTCACTTTGCAAGAAGGGAACTAGTGTGGGAGCGAAACTGCACTTTGATTGATTCAGTGCTTAAATTTAAAACTGCTCTGTTGACAGCAAGCCAGATTTCAGCTTCTGAGGCTTCTTCCTCAATCACCCATGAAAAACCAAAAAATTTATATACACAAAAGACAGCCACATAAAAAAGGTAAAACCACCCGGCAACAAGTAGAGCTGCCTCTAAATAGCCATTGAATACACTAGTGTTTTACTCTTATGCTTTTCTTCTCTGCCTATTTGTAAACTAAATGTTTTCCTGCTTTACAATATATGGGATTTACAGTTTCTTCTATACCTGCACTTCTATGGAACTGCAAAAATGCATGCTTAACATTCTCTCCTCCTTATTTGTCACTGGTGACAGCCTTCATAAGATAGTTACTGAAAAATATTTTTAATTTCAGATGCTACATCATTCTTGGAAGCATGTGGGAAACAAATATAATGAGCTCTTTATATAGAAAGGCAACTTCATGAAGTACCAAAATCATCTCTGGAAAATTCACTTTTCTATCTTGCTTAAAAATATGAAACTTGTTACAAAAATGCACACTCAAATCTAATCACTGCTCCTTATTTTGCTCCAGGTATTTATCAGTCACACAATGAATAGTATACTGCCTATTGTATGTCTATTAATAAGCCCTGCATGCTAATTGTGGCAGGTTTTTTTCTACATTTCCTTAGTTTTTATTTATGCAGGCATCCAGAAAATGAGGATCTGCTCTTGGTCAAAGTTATGGAGAAAAAGATAAGCATTAAAAAATATGCATGGCAGTATTGCTGTGTAGCACCTTATCAAGAAGATATACACTCATTTTTAGCTGCCGTTCAAGTGCTGTTGGCTTTGTAACTGACTGTGAACATGTGAGAACAAAAAAAGGGATGCTGTGTCAGTGTGTGGGCTGCAAATGAGAACTTCTGGCTCATACATTTTGCCCCATAAGCAGTTCTGGCATTGTATGCAGTCTTATTGCTGTTTCCTTTGTCCTCATTGATCCTGCTATAGTATTACTCACATTTTGGGCTTCCAACTTGCTGTAAAAAAAACTCTGTAATTTAATTCACTGTCTTTTTGGTGGAACTTTCTGACAACTAATTCTTCTAAGCTCATTATTTGTATTTTTCTAGGACTCGGGACTTCAGAACTTGTTTTTTTCTTCCCTAAATCTGATATTGAAGAATCATGAAGCATCATCAGTAAACACATTTTTGTATCTGGAAAATGCATTAAAATCACCTATGTAACCTGCTTGAAAGGTAAATAAATTTCTCTTACATAATTCATGAACTATATGAAAGCTTTAAAGTATTTCCTTTTCTTTCAACTAAAGTGTGCAATTAAGAATATATCCAGGGATTATCAAGGAACTTTTTCTTACAATAACTTTTACACTCTTGTCTTTTAGCATTTTTTTTATTATTATTTTTTAATTTTCTCATCTTTACTACACATGGGCTTACACTGGATGTTGTTAGGTTGGCAAAATGCTTTCGACCATCTGAAACCTCATGAAGTTCAACAAGGTCAAGTGCAAGGTTCTGCACCTGGATCAGTGCAATTCTCCATATCAGTGCAAGTCAGGGGATGAATGGATTAAGAGCAGCCCTGTAGAGATGGTCTTGGGGATACTGGTAGATGAAAAATTGGATATGACCCAGCAATGTGCACTTGCAGCCCAGAAAGCCAATCATACCCTGGGCTGCATCAAATCATATCCTGGGCTGCAGCATGGCCAGCAGGCCAAGGGAGGTGATTCTGCCCCTCTAGTCTGGTGAAACCCCACCTGGAGTACTGTGGGGTTCAACAGCTCTGGGGTCCCTAACATAAGAAGGACATGGACCTGTTAAAGCAGGTTCAGAGGAGAACCACAAAAATGGTCAGAGGGCTGGAACACCTATCCTGTGATGAAAGGCTGAGAGAATTGGGGTTGTTCAGCCTGGAGAAGAGAAGGCACCATGGAAAACTTATTGTGGTCTTTCAGTATATAAAGGCAGCCTATAAGAAAGACATGGAGAGACTTTTTACCAAGGCCTGTAGTGACAGGACAAGCGGCAAGGGTTTTAAACTGAAGGAAGGTAGGTTTAGATTTGGCATAAAAAGAAACTTTTTTTCCAAGGGGGGGTGGTGAGGCACTAATGCAGGTGGCCCAGAGAAGCTGTGAATGCCCCATCCCTGGAAGTATTTATAGCCACGTTGATGGGGCTCTGAGCGATATGGTCTAGCGGAAGGTTCCCTGCCCATGACAGTTGGGTTGGAACTACATGACCTCTAAGATCTCTTCCAACCTGAACCATTCTGTGATTCTATCACCTGACTCCGGAAGGAGAAAAATCAAATAAGAAAACTAATATTAAAATATAAACCATTGTTCATTGTTTGTTAATATTGAAAGTACCTTTGAAGAAAGAATGCAGGAATATTTCAACAGAAAGTTTTTGGAGTTTTTTTATAGATTAGCTCTTACTGCAATTACATGGAAAGCTCCATATTGTATAAATGAAGCATCTGGCTCTCTAAAAAAATAGGTAGACCCTCACTAAAGCTGCCAATTTTTGACGACTCAAACCTGTGACAAGAGATTGCTTTAAAAGCTTGTTGTTCCTGAAGCAGAGTAGCTGAACTCATCTTTTCTGTGGAAAATCATTTCTGCAAAGAAGTCCCAAGAAGCAGCTTGAGAGCAAAATTGCAGAAGTTTCAGTGTATGCAGGGACTTATGACTCAGTATCACAGGGCTATTTGAGGAGTTGAAAGAGAATCCCAGATTGTCTAATCAAACTTTTGCATGTCTTATTCTGTGCAAATGTTATACTTTGCCTTCACTTTAGCAGGTAAATCACTGCTTCTGGCCATCACTGCAGGAAGAGGTTCCTCAGCCTGTGAGCACATACATACATACCAGTAATGCCATGTTTAGATGGGCACTATCACAAATGGTGTTGTGGAGCATTTGGTTTTCTGATTACCTCATGGCCAGTCCTGATAAGCCTCATTTTTATTCTAAATAGATTACAGCCAGAACGTCTGATTGCTTTGAACATCTTGCACAGTAGTAAGCCCATATGTCTATCGTCACAATCTACACAGTGCCCTTTGATTTTGAAGAGAGAACCATGCCTGAGTCAGGTTTAGCTGCTTGAAGGAGACATCCTTTGTGACAAGAGTGGGTGTGAAAGTACTGGCCCACTGTAGGACATCCACCAAATGAGAAAATTCATGAAAGTGTGAGAAATACTCTTTATTGTAAAATATAAAATGTACATGGGTTTGGAGGGTAAAACCAATTATTCAGTCATGTCCTCATCTGTAGCTCAGTGACCTTCTTGTATAAAAATATCATCTGACAAGATAGCAGAAATACCTCTGTGAAGATGGAGGAACTGACGAATGTACATCTTGTACCTCTGAAAGGGGATGAGGAAACTTAAATGTGAAAACAAAGAAAGCCCCTGAGTCAGTCCATCTGGGACTGACTGGTGAGAGTTAAAAAAAAAAAAAAGAAGTTACATTCTCAGTTGTTTTCATTAGCCCCCTAAGTTCAGGTTAACTAGCCCCAGAATAGCCTCTGTATTGTATGCTTAATATGAGCATAGGATAATTTTCACACAGAAGCTCTAAATCAGGAATCAGTGTCATAAAAAAAAAGTACTCAAAAGACTTCATAACAGGCCAAATGATGCTCTTGAAGTCAAAAGAACTTGTCTGGTGTGTTAGATCAGTTCCCAGTAATAGGAGGGGACTAGGGCAATAGCTATTTTTTGGTGAACCATGACAAGAAACACTAAGAATTGGCCATGTGTCCCAAAGTGTTCCAGTGTGAAAACACTAGAGAAAGGACAGGCAGTGTTGGAAATCTGAAGAGTCACAAGGGTAGGTATGCAGGTATGCACGTACTTAAACACATGCAAACAAGCAAACAAACAACCCTCCAAAAAACCAAACTGAAAAAGAAACCTTTCACTAAAGCTACAGAGACCAGGGCCAAAACTGTAGCAAGAGATTCTGGTACCTGCTCCAGCTCTATTAGCTCATAAAACAGACCAGAGATCATTCTTTGTGTTCTGAGACCAATGTGTCCCAGCTTGTATCACGGAACTACATTTTCTTCTTCATTCAAAAGTGATGATGTAAAATCACTTTTGGGAAAATGAACTCTACTCCATGCTGTGTTCCAAGCCATGTCGATGTACAGTCTGAGAAACTGCTAAGAGTTGCATGCCAGAACTGCCAAGTAATCTGCTTATACTTTAATTTTATGAGCTCTGCATAGCAGTGCAAGAGCACTGGTTTCTGCACCTTACCAGTGTAGATCCAGCTGATAAGTCTTTCTCCAGAGTTTTGGTACCTTCCAATACAGCAGTTTGGCCCCAATGACCCTGGAAGCACGTACCAAAAAGACATGTAGCAAACTTTTTGGCATTTCAGGAGCTACATGGTGAGTGCCCCAGGCAGCTGCCAGGATCCTGACTCCTAGAGGAGCAGGTGGCCCAATTTCTCTCCTTCACAGTGGTATACAGTGAAGTACAAGCCATCCTCTCAAGCACTTCACTATGCAGATTTATGTTCTAGGGGTTTCAGCACCTGGCTTGCAGAATATCTCCATAGGGATGTCTAACTGGACCTATATCAATCAGCATTCAATTCCTTGACTCCCTCCTCTGGGAGATAAGTGCCAGCTGTTAGGGACTCTCTTGCCTACTCTTTGATACAATCCTGCCTGATAATTTTCCTATCACAGGTGCTGATAACCGAAAAGAGAGAGAAAAAAAAAAACAGAAGAGAAATTAGGACAACTTTCCTATGTAGGGATGGGCTGGAGCCTGATCTGAATAGAGGGGAGAAAAGAGGGAATGGCTGTGCAGCTGCAGCATGATTTCATACTGTGACCACATGACTCCAGTGTCTTCAATCCTCTTGTAAGACTATATTTGCCATATGTGTAAAAGTGACAGTCAAAGAGGCTTTGTTACCATGGACTTTTTTAGGCATCTACCCTTTCCCCAACTTGAGTGCTGGCAGTGTCAGTTCTGACTTATATTAATGGAAATACTTTTTCTTTGAAACTATATTTTGATTAATTTCATGGGATTTTATTCATGTCATTTTTGGCTAAGGAAAAATATGGAGCTATGTGCATGTATGCATTGCATGCACACATTCATGAACATAAAGATTCAAAAGAAAATGAGGGGAAAATACCACTTCTGACTAAGCATAACAATTCTGAAAGGAAAATTTATTCATGTTTTATGCTTTTGTTTTTTAATGAGAGTTGACATGCTGCCCTGGTGCTGACTTGTAGTAGAATTGATTTAAAATTCTTGGACCACCAGTAGCAAGAAATCACAGGGCTGTACTTACAGAGGTCGTTAACTGTCCAGACATCTGTTGGGTAACAAATTCTGCCAAACATAGATCATGGAATGGTTCTTGAATTATGCAGAGGATAATTTCACAATCCAGAAACCATAGAATTCAAGCAGAGAAAGAGCTGTGTAAGACCTTCTTATTGCCAGTTGGGAAGGAATTCACTACAATGTCAGAATTACAGGAAAGTTTGGTGCTAGTGGCAGTGGCCTGATGGATTGCTAGCAGTACAATAAGGAACACATTTAGACAATGGTCACAATTACAGTTACATACTCCACAAAGTAATTGACATTATAGAAAAATTGGCTGTATTAATTAGAGGGATACTGTGACAAAAGTAAACTCCAAATGTCTCAGTGAAAACTACTGGTAAAACATGTCAGCACACAAGTAATAGATTTCAGTATAATGAAAGGGAATTAAGAAACAATGAGCAGATGCAGAAACGGGAAAATTCGTGCTATGTTGGAAAGAAGCTGGAACATTCTAAACAATGTATAAAATAAAGCATAGCACACTCTCATTCTCCTTGAAAAAAGGAATACTGTCCCATTTCCCATAAGTTAACTGTAGTAGCCAGTTGGTAGAGGATCACAATTGAGTCCAATTATGCTGCACTGGACTATAATTGGGTTAAAGGGCTGTCATTTACTTCTGAAATGAGAGCTCAAATGATGTCTGTCAACCTTTGGAGTCAGGAGTTAGTCTGGCATCAGGAGTTACTTATTAGCTGCTGCAGAAGTCCAGCACACAGCACAACCAATCATTGAAAACACGAAGAGGGAAAACACTTGTCAGGGCAAATGAGTTGTTTTGGCTCTTTTCCCTTGGACAGCTGAGGAGAGCCATACTGGATATCTAAGTAGAAATGTCAAGAAAAACATATTGTAACTTTTTCTGAAAGGGAAGATAAAGAGGACCTGGAATGGAAGACATGAAGAAAAATAAGATTTCATCAAATAAAATAAAAGAAATTAAAAAAACCCTGCAATACCTTGAAAGGAATGGATATAATAGTTAAAAGTCGGGGGGGGGGGTGGTGTCTCCTTTGGATTGTTATGTTTTATCTTCCTTTGAGACCCCAGTTATATAAATCACTCTTAGCTGTATTCAGAACTCACCTAAACCAGTAAGAGGAATGCATATAGTGCCAAGGTCCTAGGAAAAAAAGAATAACAGAGAACAGAAAAACCTTAAAGGAGGGAAAGAACAGGATACACTCAGAGCAAATGTTACATTTATCATGTAACCAGTGTACACATACATTCTGCCAAACCTGGAAAAGCATACACTTAGTGTCAACCTGAATTATGGGACAGGATTTCTTGGAGTTTTTGCTTTGGACCCATGTTTGGAAAATAACCATAAATGGTATGTTGCCTTAAAAATGGCTTACCAACAGGAAAATATTAGAACTGATCCTGAAACATTCAAGGCTTTCCGATTGCAACATCATGAAATTGAAAGTCCAACAACAAAAGGACTCATCACAGACCAAAATAACACTGGTTGGTGAAGACTGTTGTTATGGGAAAAGGTTACACTTGTAATTCAGGGTTTGTTATAAGATGGTCTCAAGTCAATTCTAAAATTTTCCTAATGAGAAATGCTTTTGTAATCTCAACTCAGTAAGAACTATCCTTTTGTGACTTTCAAAGCTGTGTTTTAAGTGTCCTTCCTTCCCATTTGAAATATTTCTAAAACAATATTTCTTGCAAATTGGTGCAAGACAGATTTTCCCACTGTGGCACCCATTTAAGTTTTCTATGACAGCTAGGCCTTATATCAAGGTTTCAGTGTGTGCATAAAAGTAGAAAAAAAATCCTTTATTTTAACTGCATCTTTTGAATAATATATTCAGGAAACAGTCCCAAGCACCTTGCCATAGGTGCTTGAAGTCATGGAATACAGATGAACAGATTTCTTCCCTGGATGAAAGAGGCTTTATCGGGTTTATTTTATTCTAGAAGACTTATGTCTGTGCTTTATAGATGGCTTTTGTAGAGGTTTCTGATTAGCTACTAGTTGAGATTTGATAAGTTTTTATTAACTGCTAAGTGGAAAAAGACAGACCAACTGGTCTGTATTCCATTCTACATCAGTCATGCCAGCTGCTTTGCAGGAAGCAACTGAATGCATTTTTCTTTTAGAGCATAGTTTGACTTTGGGCAAAAGATGGCAAGGCATAATAATGACATTTAATGACATTAATGACATAATGATAATAAACTTCCACAGTGTGGCAATATTTTAAAGAAAGAATTCCCAGCCCTCAAATACCACACACAGGTGTGATATCTCAGTGGGAAGGCAACTTAGGGATGAATGAATAATTCTGTCCTCTTGTTTACTAAGGCTAAACGTATTACATTTGCCATTAAAAAAAACAAAAACAAAAACCAAGCACCAAACCCAAAACAAACCACCTCATTGCTTTGCCTCTTTGGAAAGTGCTTGTAGGCTACCTTTTAGCTACAAGTGCATTATAATCCAAGCCGACTGTAGCTGAAATTGGTGTCCCTTAGATGCTTGATTAGTTAGATAAATTCTGCACGCTTGTGTCTGGGATCCATGGTAATGGAGTTACGTTGCTAAGCTATGAAATGTGCAGGAGGGTTCAGCACCTCGGGAAGGATATGATTTCCAGGGCTAATGAAACTTGGTAGTGAAGGCAAGAAGGAATGCTTGGAGGAATGCACAACAGCAATCGCTGGAAGAGTGACAGGGAGGGGATTGCTCAGGTCAGTAGGTACAGGCGGGGCAGCAATGCCTCGGGAAAGCTTCCCCGTGAGGGATGTAACAACCATCAGAAATATCGTTTAAAGGCAGTGTTGCGGGGGAAGAGTCTAAAAATTCCTGTCACCCTGAGGAAAGCCTGCATGGCAACACTGTTACAGGTATTTGTGTGGAGGATGCATTAACCCCTTACCACATAGGCAGGAGCTTTTAACCAGGGCTACAAGAAGAGCTAAACAAAACCAGGGCAGACTGCTACACATGATCTCCCTCAAACTTTTCGGTAGACATAACGATTATGTCTGGCCATCCTAGCAAGAGAGGATTTATTTTTTTCCCCCCTGGCATAACAAGCAAAGGTCTCTTCAGACCTGTTGTTTTGTCAAATGCAGAAGACTCCTCCTGTGTTCAAGGCCAGGGGGTGGCTGTCGGGAAGCTGTGAAGACTGTACCCAGATTACCCTGGGAACTCTGGTGTTACCAGTAATGAAATGGACTGCTGCTGCCTGCTGCTACCAGCATCTCAAGGATGGAAAATAAGAGGAAAGAAGGAAGGGGAGGAGAAAAGGAAGAGCAGATAAAATATCTTAGCTTTTGTATGCTAGAGAGTGTTTTCTGTTCCCTTTGGGTCTTGACACACCAGCTTAGATCCTCAAGAGACAGGATAAACTTAAAGGCCCAGAGCTGAGACAGGTTTTTATTCCTGACCAGAATCCTAACTCAAGGGAAAGGAGCAATGTAACACATCAGGAAGGATAAATAAGAACTGTAAATCTATTTGAATTCTCATATGTACTACTTTATTGCAACTGTAATTTTGAAAAGTTTGTTTTAAGTAGCTTTTGCCATGTTAGATTTAATATTTCCCCATGGTACCAAATAGGAGAGGTCCTGCCCTGCTAAACCCTGTTAAATGCATCTGAAGAGAGCTCATAGTTCAGAAGACCTTTCAATCTAAGGCAAGTAATACTGAAGGCAAAGCATGTATCAAACATACAGTTTATTTAATGACAAAAGCCTCCTTGTCTTCTATTCAGGTGCCTGGCAACCTCTCCATTACCTGACTGAATTCTGCTGTCACAGGACAGGTGGTCCTCAAAGAGATCCAATTTTCCTCTGAAATAACCTTATTGTGCACTTCTATAACTTTCTTTGGAAGTAGCAGTGTATTTCATAAACACTTATGAACTTAGTCTCCTTGTTCAGTTTGCACAGTGAGAAAACAAATTATATCAACGCACCTTGCATTTTCACATTAACTATTCTTCCCCTGGATGGTACACTGCTGTTCACTGCAGTTCCAACTCCCGAGCTGGGAAACAGCAAGGGATTTGGATGACTGGAGGGGTGGGTGGTGGGGAATACAAAAATCCCTAGGAAGCTTCAAAGGCTATCTTCTGGGTTTCCCAATGGATGGACAAGGGAAAAGAGACAGTCTATGAAGATGGGCCAAGAGAAGCTAGAATGCCACTTCTTTTAGAGGTCATCATTCTGCAGAGGGATGTAATTTCACTGTGTTCTGTTGCTAGGGAAGCCAAAGTACAGGCTTCTAAAAGGTGGTGGACATTTTCAAGGGAAGGCAGCTGCCTCTGCAAATTTTGGAAAAATAGGCATCCTCAGTTCAAGTCCTAGAATATACATAAAAAACTGAATCCAGTTATCTTCAGGTCACTTTTCTGAAAAAAAATTTGGGGTTACATCTTATCTGATCCCAGCCTTCTCAGTAATTACTCAGTCTAGGATGAGTTTTATGTTTCCCTAGGCTACCTGAATTATAAGATTAAATCTCTCTTTGGCAACAATTTCAGGAAGAGGGAAAAAAATGGGTCAAAACCCACTGAATTGAAACTAGTAAAAAACACAACAACCCCCCCCCCCAATATGTATTGCCATGTATGCAAGACAAGTGACACATAACATTTTATTTATAGAAAAAAGCAAGTAAGTTGAATGCACAGGACTTAGCTAAAGGAAGACTAAAAAGGACACAATTGAAACTCAGAATGCCGTATTAAGATATATATTTTAATAATATGCAGTAATATAAAATTATGAAAAGGAAAATATAAGACTATTAAACAGTGGAAAAAAGTTAAATAATGACAATCTAAGAGGCTACAGAATCGTATTCTGAAGGAAGCTCTGAAAAATTTAGCTGTGCCATTAAAACCTGGACTAAGATCTGGAAATACTCTGTATTAAGAAAGAGAAAGCTAATTAAAAAAAAAAAAAGAAATTTATACTGTAAATTTTAGTTCTCAGATCTGCTTGAAGGTCTTTAGCACAACATCTTCCATTTAAGACTGCAGTTTAGGACAAAATAAGGCTAATGCTATGTGATAATACAACAAAAGTCTTACAAACATTGACTTGGAGAAGAAGCTATTCAAGGAAAAACATAGTAGCAAGAAATTATACAAAAAATGCCCTTCACTGTTTTTCATATGATTTTCTTTCAGGTATATTTTCACACTTACATTTGATTTTTGGTTTACTGATTTAGTATTCAAATGTAAAGTCAAATTTGCATTTCCAGTGCTATCTCATTTATCCCCAAATGAACAACACCCATTCTAAAGATCAGAAGATTGAGTAATCTTAGACATACACGGCTATTCATGCTTTCTCATGGATGTACAAGAAATACAAACCTGTATGAAAGTAGCTGGAATCTTTTGCATGATCAGGACAGCAATAGTATTCCTCTAGCCAGAAACTTGCTGAAATAATTCATCTAGATTCAGGAGAAAAGATAGAACTGGCTCATTTAGACTATGCATGTGATATAACTTTGTATGTTAAAATGTAAAAACAAACAACCAATGAAAAAAACACAAAAAAAATCCAAAGAAAGATGCATTTGTTTTCACTGACAGCCTACTCTCCCTGCTCAGCTCCTGCCAGTGTCAGCTCTGCCAGTAATGAGCATAAGAACTAATATCACAGGATTTTGTTCCTTTGCAGCAAATTATAAATGCAATTCTGATGGCAATACAAGCCATTATAACTGGCATCAAGAGGCTGAGGCACACTTGAGGCTTGAGTTGATTACGTGTCTTTGAAAGAATCTTCCTCAATATTAATCAAATTGCCCTGCAGAAAAGTACTAACGCCTACCACAGAAAACACACACCCAGCCTTGATTCTGCCCTGTAAGGGAGCTAATATAAGATGCATAGGAGTGGGAAGGACTGAATGTTCCAAATGGCCAAAAAGATAACAGCAAGAAGCAAGCATATACAGAAAAGTACAGTAAAGTGGTTTGCCTTGTATAAATCCCATTGGAACTGTGTATAAGTTTTGTCTGTGGGATTCCTCCATCAGTGGTAATCACCAGGGCTGAGGGACTAGGGGTAGAGTGGGACCAGCTGCTTTGGTCTCACCTTCCTCTTGTGTTGGTAGAAAAAGTTACAGCGTGCTTACAGCTTGCAATGTTCAAAGATGATTCAGAATTCATGCTGCTTTATGACCAATTCCACCATCATTTTCCCCTCCTCTCTCTTCCTTTACTGGCAACAAAACTTAAAAATTCAAAACAACCCTTCAGGATTTATAGGAAGCCTTCATGGCCCAGACTACCTTCCACCATGACATTTTCTTGGTATGGCAAGGACTCTCAAATGCTTCTTTTCCAGCACTTTGGGGAAGGAACCATTATAGAAGTTTCCCATTTTTCAGATGCTCTACAAGAAGATGCATGATGTTTGACATGTAAAAGGATGATCAATGAAACATCAGCAACATACAAATAGGAGAGAAGGTGGCACATCTGAACAATGTATCTATCTTAGAGATTAAAAGGAAGCCAATCAAAGGCCAACATCATACACTCAGGCGACATTACTCCCAAATGAAGTTACTACTCCCAAGGGGTAACTTGTTAAAGCAGCACTGCAGCCTTTACATAACAACTTGAATCCCACCACCTTAGGGAGATAATTATTACTCTACCAGCAGCCAATCTTGCTGACCTTAGAAGCTGCAGAAGATACCTCCCCACTTTCTGTGGGGAGCTGAGGGAAAAAAGAGATATCTCAAAATACCTCTGTAGAGAGAAAACTACTATGAACCAAGCTCTCTGACAGTTCTAATGTTTTACTGTTTAACGGGGATTAGTGGGCAGCTGGATTCCAGTGCAGCCCAGTAATGTGACCTCTGTGGCACCTGCTGGTTTGCACCCTCTAACAGCAGGAATTCAGATTAAACAGTAGAACCTGCATCAGAACAGCCTTGCTGCAGGTCATGGGACCAAGCACCAGTACTAGAGCTCTAACATTGAACTGCTGGAAAGATACAAGCAGCTCAAGAGCCAGTGGGTGCACATGAGCTTGGCTGCCACCAGCAGGATCCACACTGAGAAATACTCATAGTAAAAGATGTTATGTTCTAAAAAAATCTAGTTGCTGTATTTCGGTCTGCACTGACTCCGAAGATTCCTTCCCAGCTCTCACAGGATCCTTGAGACTGGAGATTCCTTAATGGCCTTAAATGGTGAACTGGCTGAAAGGAAGTGCCCTTGACTTCACTCCAAAGCCTGAGAAGCGCTGGCACAGGTCACAGGTGCAGCACCAACAGGAAAGCCAAAATAAGCTGCTTGAAGGCATGCATACCAATTTGTAATGGAAATGTGATTCTATTCCTCTCTCTTCTAGAAAAGCTAATCTTTCATTAATCTTAAAAAAAAAAAAAAAGAAAAAAAAGAAAAAAAAAGAATGCTGCTAGTTTTATCTTGGGAGAAGGAAGGAGCACAGTGGTCGCATACCTTCTAGAGCACTGGCTGTGGGAACACAACAGCTGGATCAGGGGAAAAAAAACCCAAAATACCATTTGGATAGGAAACAAAGCAATCTCCTGAACAGATTATGCTAAGAAATGGCTCTGGAGTTACTGCTCCAAGGCTATGAGAGCAGAAACAGCAGATTCAATTGCTGGGAAAAAAAAAAACAACAACAAATCACCAAAGAACTGAGAACACAGATCTTCGTCATTAATTGGTAGGAAACACTCAACAGTTATATTATTTATAGGAAGTAAATTTGGAGCGCCTTAGTGTGGATGAAAGAATCCTTAATCTCTGCTCGTACGTAGGAGAAAAGGTCACAACCAAAGCCAGCCAAATTTTTTTTCCCCTTTAAGGATGTAGTGACAGGCCAGATAATGTATCTGGGAATTCATCACCAAAATGGTACTGGACCGTTTTCTACATCCCAAACCCAGCGGGTACGACAGGCGGCCCATTTGGTGCCTGCCAGGAGCCGAAGTTCCCTTGAGGAGCGAGCTCCCCGCTCTTCCGGCACCGGCCCCAGGCCTCAGGGGCTGCGCTGGCAGCTGGCCGCAGCACAGGGCAGCCCGGACGGACCGGCTGTGGGCGCAGGCTGGGACCTTCCCGCAGCCTCAAGGAGAAAGGCGGCGCCCGGAGACGGGGCGAGGGGCAGCGCCCGCCCCCTTCCCTCCCTCCGTCCTTCCTTCCCACCCCCGTGACTCACCCACCCGCTCGCGGCGGGGACAAACTGCCAGTGCCGGAATCACCGCCCCGGCCCGGCGCTCCCGCGGGGCCGCGACACCGCCCTCCCGAGCGGCCGGGCCGGGGCGGGCGCTGCCCCGCCGGACGCGCCACCCTGCAGCCCTCGGGACAGCCCGGCCGGGGGGGCGGCGGCAGCAGAGCCCACCGTCCCCCCCGCCCGCGCTGACCCTCCATATTTCCGCTGCCTGGAGAGTGTTCCTATAGAGAACGCCCATGGAGACTGTCCATGGAAAACGCCCTTGCAGAGCGTCCCTCCGAGGGCCGGCGCCCCCCTCCCTGCCCCGTGTCCCCCGCCCGGCCGCCCCCCCGTCCCCTGCAGCTGCGCTTGCGCCCTCCCGCCGCCCGCTCCCCCGGCCGCCGCGGCCGCCCCGCCCCGTTCATTTGAATATGCTAACGAGGCGGGTACGGGCGACCCTATGGCGGGGCCGGAATGCGATCACGTGGGGCAGGAACGTGTCCTCGAGGGGCGGGGCCCGACCTGCCCAGGGTGTCTTAAAAGCGGGCGGCGAGCGAGGAAGCCCCTCAGTCAGAGCGAGAAAGTGCCGGGGTGGCGGGGCTGCGGCTGCTCCGCCCGAAACTTCTGAGTAACATCAACAGGGGGAGGGGAGGGCGGGCGGCGGTAGAGGAGGACGAAGGTGGTGGTGGGGGGAAGGTTAGCCAGCAGCGCAGCCCTATCCGCCTCTCCCTCACAAACCAGCCTGTGTTGGGCTGAGCAGGCCCCTCACACAAAGGAGGGCAGGGCAGGCAGGGCTGCCCCCCCTTCCCCCCCGCCTCGGCAGAGGGGCAGCGGGGAGGCGCCCTTCCCCGTGCACAGCACTCACAGCCACTTACTCCTCTCCCGTTCCCCGTCTTCTCTCTCTTCCCCCTTCCCCCCCCACCCCGCCCAACGGTTCTCCCTTCAGCCCCCCGCCCGCTGTCCATGTAGCCGCCCGGCCGCCGGCCCCTCCGCACTATGCCCATCTTACTCTTCCTGATAGACACGTCCGCCTCCATGAACCAGCGCACCCATCTGGGCACCACCTATCTGGACATAGCCAAAGGCGCTGTAGAGACTTTCATGAAGGTACCGGGCTCTGCCTTGCGAGAGGAGGCGAGAGAGAGGGAGTGTGCCTGCTCGGGGAGGGGAGGGGGCGGCAGGGAGCGGGGGGCTGCCTGGGCCGGGGGCGCGGGGCGAGGGCGGGAGAGAGCGAGTGCGTGTGTGTGCGGGCAGGGAGGGAGGGGAGGGCCGGGCCGAGCTGAGCCAGGGGGCTTCGGCGGCGGCGCCGCCTCTCGGCTCACCCTCTGCTTTGTCCCCCGTACCGTAGCTCCGAGCCCGGGACCCGGCCAGCAGGGGAGACAGGTACATGCTGGTCACTTTTGAGGAGCCTCCCTACGCTATCAAGGTAACCCCCGCTCACCCCCCTCCTCCCCGGCCTCCTTCCGGCCCCGCCGCCCCCCGCCCGCCTCGGCGCGGCTGCCGGCGGTGCGGGCAGCGCGGCACACACGGGCTCCGGCGGCGGCGCTGACATCAACATGGCCGACGCTCTCCCCTGTGCGGTGTGTGCGAGCAGCAATGAACTGTGGGGGATATTTATTCAAGTTGGGAGAAGTGACAGCAACTCTAAGGAGAGTTCGGCAGCGGAGGGGCGAGCCCGGGGGAACGACCGGCTTCGGCCCGGAGAGCCCGGACTCGGAAGGGGACGGGCACTTCCCTCGCCCCGCCGGGGCCGGGAAGGGAGGGGACGCAGCGCGCGGGGGAAGGGGGTGGTGGGTCCACATGACAGAGGACGGTGAACCTGTTGGAAGTCACTTCACAGTGTAGTTGGCTTCCATCTGGAAAGGGCTCTGGGGGAGTAGTGTAAATAGTTACAAGATTTGGACACCGGTGACTTTAGAGAAACTTGTCCTGTGCAGCAAAATGCCTGTTTGATAGATGGGGATCTCTAAGGTTTAAGAGGAGTGCATCTCTTCAGGCTTTTCCAACAGCATTAAATATAAAGTAACTTCTGTTTTGTTAGCATTTGTGGTGAGCTGCATGCAGCGTGGAAGGCACTTTGTAGCCTAACAGGAAAGCAAAATGTGTATCTGCAGAATAAGTCTTCTCACGTTTCCCTTTGCAGGCTGGCTGGAAGGAAAACCACGCAACGTTTATGAATGAACTGAAGAACCTTCAAGCTGAAGGACTTACGACTCTTGGCCAGTCCCTAAGGACAGCTTTTGATTTATTAAACTTAAATAGATTAGTAACTGGCATAGACAACTATGGGCAGGTAGGTTGACTGTTAATAGGTGAAAAAAATCTTAAAACACAGACTTCCCAGAGGTAGCAATTAGCTAGATGTCCAAAATGGCACCTTCATGAAATACTCAATATGGGACGTCTTCAAAAATAAGCAGAACTCAGATACCTTGAAGAAATAGTCGGTGATCATAGTTTGGTACCCAATTAACCTTTTTTTAACTTCAGTTGCTCTTAAGTTTTTAAGCTGTGACACAGCCTCCAAGCTGACCCTCTCAGTTTAACTTTTTTGTATCAAGCCTATGCTCAGTACCTCAGCTAGTGAGCCTGATATGGTTATAAGAACTTCGCTTTCTCCATACAGTGCTGTATAACCAATTAAGTACAGTTTGGGAGAAGATGAGCCATTTTTGTAATGACACTGCGTGTCCAAAAGTACTGGAAGGAGCACAACTTTTTCAAAACCATTTATCTCCAGTGAGTTTACCACAACATTTCTCTGCATACCTGTATCTTTATAAACCTGCTTGTTATACCAGAGCCTTGAGAAGTTGTGCTTTTTAAATATCTCTAATGCAACTATCCCTTTAAAGCAGGACTTCCGTTTGGGGTGGGCCAACATTCTTTTGCTCATTAGTATGAGCTGCTAAAAGACAGAAACTATAGGTTAAGTGTGTGCATTAGGAAGTGTACAGAGTTCTTTCTGGCGCTGGATCAAAGCCTGGATTTGTTTCACTTAAAGGATGTTTTTAGTATTGGACAAAGTATAACATACATTTTTCACGTGGGATGCAATAACTTGAATCTCCCCTTCTTGTTTGCTATTTGCATGTAATGCTTCCTTCACTATCTGAGGTTTACTTACTGCTCTTGGTATTTAACATGGAAATGCGGTTGTGAACATAAGTCCCTTACTTCCCCTCCCCTTTCCAGTCTATGCAGAGTCTGTGTGATAACATGCCACGTTTGGGAAGGAAATTTGTCATGCTGCATTGTAATGCTTTGCCACTAGATGATCAAGTGAGCTTAAACATTTTTAAAATGCCAATTTAGTGATGAAACTAAAAAAAAAGTGCTAGTTCCACACATGGTTATATTTTATATTACCATCTGCTGTCCTCATACATCTGTGTATAATCTTCCCCATATTTTGATGTTTTTGTTTAGTTACATGAGCTACATGGATCTTTTTGAACACTTAACCACGGTAGGCACGTACACAGAATACTTGCTCTTTCCCATTGCTACTATTCTAATTCACATCAAATCATTTGCTCCAAGTGAACCAGCTGTGCTCAACTATTCAATCAAGTGGGCAGTTGAGTTGTCTTGACTGTTTTAACTCACAGGTAGTGTTTATTACTGCAATATCCCATTTTTTTCTGTGAAGCAAAGACTTTTTCTTTGATCTGTTTTGGTTATAAGTCTCTCTGGGCTTGAACCCACCCATGCTTATGCATGTTTTTGCTCCATTCCACATGTGGAGCTGGCTGTTGAAGAGGTGTTCACATGTGCAATCAGGTGACTAAATAGAAATCCGAACTCTTTTTAGTGTCTGCAAAAATAGATGAATATATTGCAAGTGCCAGGTCATCTGCTGCTGAAGTCACAGGTTCCCATTTTGGCTGTTCTAATCAAAGTACCATTTTTTTTTTAGATAAATCAGATAGAATTCTGGAACACTTAATTGGGCCTCCAGTATTTGCAGGGTGAGATCCAGGGTAGTCAACTGTCCTCAACTTCACATTGGTCTTTGAGCACTATGTCTTTTTATCCTGTCTTCCTGTTGTTCATGTCTGCTACTTAAAATTGGCTCCAGATAAATCGGTATTTAACCATTCATAGTCTGAGAAACTTAAAAATTCAAGAAAATAAAAGTGATCAGAATGCTGACTTGCATTTGAAATAGTTTTCACTCAGAACATCAAGTGCTGATTCTTTTTTAAAGCACCTGCAAATATTCAGACCACAAATTAGTGGTTAACTAAAATACAGCAGGCAGATGTTTGAAGAATGATTATCTTAGAGTGGGAGGAGAAGATATTTTACAAAAAAGCAACATTTAGACTATCTTAGGTGTGGTATTACATGACATAATAAATCCAAACTTTTATGAAGCGCCTTTTTTTTTGTGGGAAGTCTTTCTGGCTTAAGATTTTTTGACTATCTTGCTTGTATTTTAGTGTGCTGACAAGCTGCTAAGAAATTTGCCAAGATCCACTTGTTTCACATTTGAATTGTAACAGACTTTTCTTGTATGTGCAACTGACAAGACATGGTAGAAGCTTGATGGGTTTCTCTGATTACGTCACCCAACACTGTGATATCTTGTCCCCCTACTGAGAATGAACGTTTTATTTGAATGGCAGTATGACTCCCTATACTTGATTTCTTTCAAAGTTGACCAGAGTTCTCCATCAGCTGACATCCTGAACAAGAGTGATGGCTGAATGGTCATTCTGAAATTGAAGAAAGTCTCCTGCTTCGTATTTTCTTGCAACTTTATTGTTTGGATTTTTATTATGAGTGTTTATCATACTACTTAAGTAAATAAGTACTGACTCACTCAAAGATTGAGTTACCGAGGGGTCAGCTGATCACAGTATCTCACATTTAGATCTTAAAGGAACACTGTCAGTACATTTAGATTGTTAAGAATGTGGAAGATTTTTTTCAAAAGCTACTATTAATGCTGTGTTATGACTTTATAAACACTTTGTCTTAGGATTGGTAGATCCAGATTTTTGTGAAGGCTTTTGTCAAGACAAAAAGGTTTTGGAAAGTACACATATTTTACGGTGACTGTTTCTTTAATTTTTACAGCACTTTGAGATTGATAAATTCAGTATTGTACTGCTTGAATCCAATAATAGCTTTTCCCCCCATAGTATGCTTTGTGATGATTATGATAGCAGAAGAATGAATGTTCAAATAGGGTGCCAGCTTTTAGCCTTCACTAAAAATAGCAGTCCTTCTCACCTTCTGCATTTTTATGGCGAGCTTAGGAAAAAATACAGGATTGGGATGTCTTCAGGAAGAAAGCAGTTTAAACACATGAAGTTCAGGAAGCGTTTACTGTCTCATACAAAGTGTTGTACTTCATTAGCCCTGTTTGCACTTAGCTAATTGACTTCTCTTATTTTTCTCCAGTAAATCTTCTCTATTATTTCAGGTAGTCTGAAATACTTAGTCTGAAATACTAGCAGATTTTTTTTTTTGTCCTCTTAGAATATACTCCTAAGTCTTACAGCTATGGTTTGTTCAGCAGTACATATATAGTCACAATTTAACTAAATAGTTGTGAGTGAAGTAAATGTGCAGTTTGTAATCGTCGATAGAAGAGTTAAATAGTAATGACTGTGTTTCTGTGGAAACAGAAAACATGGAAAATGTAGCTGCTGTTATGGTAAAAAGGTAAACAAATGGTTGAAATGAACCATCAGTGTACTTCAGTTATTTGGAGTTGGCAGTGAGATTTTGAGGATTAAGCACTGAATCTACAGGAGGTAATATATAGTTTTCAATAGAGTTTTAATACTCACATGCAAAGGACCAACATAGCACTGATGAAACTAGAGTGATGGATGTTTGAAATTGCTAAAGCTCTGATTTTCTGATACCCCGTGTGATACCCTTGCTCATTATTTGTGGAATGAAGGTCTCCTGTCTTTTTCAGCAGTATTGTATAGAATAAGCTTTGAGAGGCTAAAAGACACATATCTGAGTGGATTTCAAGGTGGTTGAGTTGATATATCAAGGTATTTTTACAGATTTTTTGGGGGGTAAAATTTTGTTTTAATACTGCAGATAGAGTGTTTTTCAGTAAGAAATTTGATGTAAAAACCCTCATGCTAACTTAGTTGTTTTGCAACAGAATAGTCAACCATAACGCTTCTGTAATGCAAGTGGACTTAGGATAAGTATTTTTCATTCACAATGCTGTCTGAAGTTAGACTAATGCGTGAAACTGTTTGGATGACTTACCAGGCTGTGTGCAGTCTTAGTGAAAGCCTTTTTTTTTCCTATGGTGCATTTCACATATGAACAGAAGTATGACTAAGAAATATTGAGACAAACTAGAATCCAAATGGAATTCAACTGATTAAGAGTATTTTGAGAACTTAAAAATATGCTGAGGTCTGGAAAGAGATATTTCTGACATGGAAGTTGAAAGGTATCCTGTATCATTGGCATTGTTTTAAAAACCTTTAAGTTTTTTCCAGGTGTTTTATTCATGTGACATGACCATCAAACAATACAAACCTAGGTTAACTGCTACTTCATAGTTCTCTCTAAATACATGGTTAGACACATTCATAGCTACGGTAGCAGAATTGTTGATGTGCTCACACAGTAGAACTTAACATTGGTCTGTATAGATCAGCATGCTTTGCCATAATGACTTAAGTTCTACAGTATTCCAAATACAGGTAAATAGCATACCTAGGAGATCAAGTTTAATCATCCTTGAAGGCACAAGACAGCTGTAAGTCACACATTGTAGACTGACTCCTTGCTTATGTGCTTATCCATGTCTGGGATCTCCTAAGCTTATAAAACCCAAAACAATCACATGTGAAATATTGTCCCTTGACATGGACTGCCTTCTGTTTTTGCAGTGATTTTCTGTTTTCTTCAAGTTGTTGAACAGTTTTATTTTCCTGATAGTTTTTGGGGGATCGTTACTGAATTTCCTTGCTCTCAAAAGTCCTTAGAGCATGACTTGTGTCTCAGCGTTGTGGGATCATAAACACTGCACTGAGATGGCCTTTGTTGAGTCTGCCTCCGAAGCTGGAACCAAAGTTTAGGTTAGCATTTCTTGCTTTGTGTCGTGTTGGCAAAGTTGCACAGGTCTTACGTTGGTAAAGGCAGAGGTTTGCACTTCTAGAGTAGTTCTGTTCTGGTTTTTTTTTTGCTTCCATTCCCCAGTAAAACCAAATGGGAGTAGTAAACAGAAAGCAAGCTTAAGCATGGCAGAAATATATATAAGAAACGATTTCTCACAGTCTTTTGTGGAATAAAAATGGTTTTAACATAAACCTATATGCCTGCTCATGTCAAAGAGCTATATGTGATGTGCAGGTGAAAGCCATTCTCACTTGCTACATGATGAAATTAAGCGTATTGGTTTAAAAATATGTACCTTTTAGGCTGTAGCATTTAAACATGCCATCTTGTCCACCCTTGGCATCTTTATAATTTTTAGTTAGTTTTGTTTTATAAACACCTTTAATGAGATCTACAGCAGGCACTCTTGAAGTGTTTTTTCACATTGTGAGGTGGAACTGCTTGCTGTTCACCCTTGCCAGCACAACAAAACTCACTGAAAGTCTCAATAATAAGTGTTCTGAAAAATCACATTTTTAATTCTAATCCAGTGTATTTGTTAAATAATTAATACAAATTTATACAAAGTACTTTATTTTTTTCAAGTGAAAACAATCTCATCTGTCTGTTCCCGTAGCAGAAAGAAGTGAGGTACTTCATCATATTCTGAATGTGCTTTGACCACTTTGAATCTTTAAGTGCTTAGTATTTAAATGTGATTTCAAAGGGGCATTGCTTTAACATGTTCATTGTGGCTTTGATTTTTAGGTTGTCAGATGAGCTGGCACTACCAGAGCTTAAGCAGATGTTATAGATGTCTGTCTGTGACTGATATTTTTGGATTCACTAAAAAGTTATCAGAGGAAGTCTGAGGACAGTTAAGAGTACCAAAATTTTATCTCTTGGCTTGACTTTCTGAAACATTTTTTTGCTTCAGGTCATTATAGCCTCCTTGGATATGCTAACCTTTGTTATTTGGGTGCTCCTGTAGCTGAAGTGTTCTTGTCTTTTTGAAATGTATTTGTGTTGCATCCCAACCAGTTGTCAGAGGGGCAGCACTAATACCCATGGATAATGAGCCAGGGGTTTGATTTTTTTGTGAAATACAAGGTGTTTTTTTTTTGCTAGGATTTTTCACTGTTTATTTTCTTTAAGGTTGTTTTCACTTTTCTTATTAAATAGTTACTTTTAGTCATGGTTTTCTGTTGTAGACAGTCCATATCTCTGAAGCTTGAAGGGAAGAAATGTTACTTTTGAATGTATCTGACTTTGAATTCAGGGGAGGCTCAGTCGAAACTGTTGTGTGGTTTGAGAGCTTGCTTGCTGTTGCTTTCTTCTTTAAGTACATTCTGTACCATGAACAACATAGTCTTTTAGTTTATGCAGTATTCTCATATCTGCATCTACCGCTTGGAGACTTAGTGGTTAGACTTCATGTTGTGATTTTTAGCATCGTATTGTCTGTCCCTTTTTCCAAGTTGTTTTCACCTGTTTATGTAACAGCTTGGAATTTCATGTAATTTCTGAGCATTTTATCTTAACTAATACAGAACTCTTCATTAAATGTCCAGTTTTCATTGTATGATTACGGTGCTAATTTTAATTTTCCAAAGTGTAGACTAGTTTCATTTAAGGAAAAATGAATGCTGCATTAGGAGGTAATGGTTTTATGTGTATGTAGGATCTTTCATATGTATTAAAAGATACCTGATTTTTTTTAAGATGAACTAACCTGTGAGCTATAAGATTTCTGATGATTCTGTAGTATTTCTGTGAGGTCTAGAAAGCATATCACATTTGTGAAGTATTTTCTATGTATCAGTATATTTTTACTCTTGTAATTGTGAATATTAACAGCAAGTAGGATTTCAGGTTTCCGAATTGCCAGTATATTTTACAAAAAAGATGGAAGGGATTTATTTAATCACTCCAATACCATCAAGTTGAGCCCAGTGGGCTATATTTTTCAAAAATGTATAGGCAATTTCAAGTCATACATTACTGAGAAATCAAGTATCTAAGCACCTTTTGTTTTCATTCTAGGGATAACATCTCTGCCTAAATTAAGTTGCCCTAGCTTGCATGAATCTATAGTCCACTGTAGATTTAAGCTTGAATTTTCCAGTAGGGAAATTAGGTTAATGCTTACGGTTAAAGTAAAATAGGCAGGTAAGAAGTTGCTGGCTGCAAGATACGGTACTAACCTTCTCAGGATCCTTGAATGACTGTTATTGGACACCGAACAGATAAGAGTTCTGGTTGTATGAGAGAACAGAGAACTTGTCAAAATCTGGTCCTACTCTAGTTATTCTAACATGGATGGTCAATGTGGATCTTGCAGTACTGCAGTGGTAGGTAACTAAAATATCAGATAAATGTTTATTATGTCTTACAGTTCTGTGCTTTGAACTTCGAGGTCTTTTAGAAGGCTGATTCAGCAGGAACTGCACTGCAGATGAGGTTTTTGGTATGGGATTTTGACAGTGATTCAGTGACATACAAATTGAAAATAATATTTTATGTCTTGTTGACCTGGCAAGGAAACTTTCATCTGAAAAATCACATTTGGTATCTTTTCAATGTAACCACTCCCACTTCCCTTAATTTATAGTTGGGGTTTTTTTCCTCATCTACATTTAACTGCTACTGCCTGTGGAGAGCAGGGTGTTAATCTTTCATTCAGTAGTCATGTTTTAGGATACATTATCTGAATACACTGCATTTTGTCAAGCTAGATTGAACAAATCCAGAGTAATTATCATTGGAATCAATTTAGGGCAGTGACATTGTATTGTAATGCTCTGTATACAGAAGGAGTGAAAAGTGGCCATCTCTTTCTTCAACAGTTCTACCCTTTCCTGCCCCCCCCCTCCCCCCTTCCCCGCCTCTGCTTTGAATCCCAGAATGCCAACTTGATTGTGTGCATCTATATATAAGACATCTTCAACTTAGGTGCCTCCTCTGGTCTGGAACTTACAGCCTCTCATGTGTTTATAGTTGTGCCAAACTTGCCTCAAGCTGTGAGTGAGACTCGATGTAGTAAAATAAGTCAGTGATGGATCAAGAAATGATTAATCAAGATGGACTGTCAACTCCAGTGGTTCAGAGTTTGTTTTAAAAGATCTAAGTTGTTCCTGCTCTATTGGTGATAAACTCAAGGAGGGAATTGTGGGGGAGTCGGGAAAGTTACTCAGAAGAGTTGCCCAGTGTTCATAGGTCAATAAGCTACTTTCAGTCAGCTTGTCGGTTGTCTGGATTGTTAATCCTTTTAAAAAGGTGTGGAGATTTTTGTGCACAACTGTCTTTTCCCACTGGTGGTATGTATTTTGGTTGGGTGTGTTTTGTTTTGTTTTTTGTACTGTTTGGTTTTTGTGTGTTTTCCCTATTCAGCATGTTGGCAACTGTAGGACTCATTACCTTTCTCCAGTATATGGAGAACAGAGACCTGGCTTAGCACTGTGAATTGCACTGACTGAGCCAGGACCAGCTATGTAAAGTCATTGCTGTGAAGCTGAAAGGCAGCTGTAATTAGGGACTTGATCCAGGACTTGACAAGGTCAGTTATATTTGGAATAAAATGTTCAGAAATATTTTTAGGAAGTATGAGCAAAATCATCGTGAACCCAGAGTCTTTGGACTTTAAAGTTATGTTTGGTATGGTTGATTATTTTATCTTTTGTAAAAAAAGTTTATAAAAGCTCAAATACAACCTATTTTTAGCAACTTGCATCTACTATATTCACTCAAATAACTTCGAAAACTGCAAGGATTTGTTGGTGGATTGATCCAATTTCACATGATTGAAATAGTGATTCAATTACTAATCTGTAACTAACTGATAAGGTACATCTTTTTCTTTAACTGACAATTTCCACTGCATTAAAAATAAGGTCTAAGTTGTGATCACAGTTGCTTTTGCTGCTTATATAGCTCAATTAATTTAATTTCAGAGAGCTAAAGTTCTTTCCTTTGTGGGATTAACATATATCTGTCATGTAAGTACTTAAATGTTTCAAACTTTTGTGGCTTTTTCTCCATTTCAATGCTGGTTTTCACCGTTTGTTTACTTGCTGCAATTCATTATATATGAAATGTTTATGATGTTTTCCTTTTTTATAATTGTGAAAGATAGGACTAAATTGTTTTTGAAACTTAGCAATTTAGACCTTATCTAAATTGAAGCACTTAGAAGTTAATCAAGCAGTTTTTACTTATATAATATGATATTTAAAACTCAATTAAATCTGTTCTTAAATGAAAGAAACAGGACAAACCTATATACTAAACTGAAATTTTTTGAAATTCTCACTTAGTAATGTTGGGACTTCTGTGATTTATGCACGAAAAGGCATCAGGGTATCTTGAGGTTTTAAGCTTGATGCCTAAGTAAATTCTATCATGCATTCATCATTCCTTTCAACATGTTCAACATGAACAGTCTTAAACTGTCTCCTTGACACACACCTTCTGTCTTCACATGTGCATGATTTGATATGGAGATTTTGTATTCCAGATGATCAGTTCTTGCATTGAATCTCCTTTTCAGGCTGCTTTGAGTTGCCCTTTTTTGTGTGTGTGTGTGTTAGTTTTGGTTTTGTTTTTGGCACAGACTTTTTGAGAGAATTCCAAAATGACTGAATTTGCACAATTAAATAGTCTTTAAGCAGTACATTCAGTGCCAGACTTGGAAACCCAGAATGAGTAAAGTTATGAGCATCTATAAAAATGATACCAAGCACAGAGTTTTCTTGTTACGTGTTTCAAGATGGATGTGCAATGAAGTCATTTCCTATACGACACACACTTGCAAGCTCAAGCAAAGCTAATAGCTGATATGGTTAAATATATTTCTGTGACTTTTTTACTTTTGAAAATGGGGTTGTCTTTTTTCTTGTGCAATTCAGATGTTTTGTCTCTAGTATTTCTAATTGTAGAAATGATATCTGACTGGTTCTTTGGTTTTTACTTAGCAGCTCTCAGACTGGGCATGGCTAGTGTAAGATGGTGTATGTTTGGAGGATCAGTAGTTAACTGAAGCCATGAATAGTTATTTTTGTAAAGATTTTTGAAAATAATGCTTGGGACCAAAATACGAAGAAGCAAATTTCTTTTTTCATCCCATTTATTTTCCTAAGTACCTTAAATTTTCTTTTCTTAAATGGAACTTAGGTAACCTTTGTTATGAAAATAATGGTTGTTTCAAGAATTCTCCCTTCATTCTTATATTCTGTAACTGATGTACTGAAGAGTTTGATCTCTGAGTCAGCTTTAGAAAAAGTCTGCTGTTACAATTTTGTTCTGCTTTGCAAGCCTTTTGCTGACTTTCTTTTTTTAAAGAACCTGCAACTGATTTGTTCTAGTTGCCTGAAATACAGAAAGTTTCATGCCACTAAATGTCCTAACTGTGTGTAAAAATTTCCATCTACTGCTAATCTGTAGTGCCAGTAAGGGATGAAGTGAAAACCGTGTAACTATCTCATAATCCTTCACAGATATTCCACATAAGAAACTGGTATGTGTCTTGGATGTTGTAGTAACTCTTAGGTATTTGTAATGTAGTTAACTGAAGAATTCTCTAGAATATGGGAAATTAGTTTGCCTGTGATAATCTTGCTGTAGTCTATAGAGAAGGACAGCTGTATGTAGCTGAACTTAGATTTTGTAATCCCTTCACCTTGTGGAGGAAAGATCTCTCTTGGTGGCCATCATTACTGTAAAATCATTGCTGTTGGTACATTGACTTTCACAGTGTGAATGAGTGCGGGAGAAATCATTACTGCTTGAACAGCATTTTCCATTTCCTTAGAGGGAAAGATGATGGGTTATGGGAAGCATGAGTTCAGACCTTGATAAAATCTAACAGACTTTCTTAAACTCTGTTTTTAAGGTTTTCTCCAAAAGACAAAATGATTTGAGATAAAGTTTTTTTTTTTGACCTTCAAAAGAAGAGGGAAGTGTGTATGTAATGAGTTGAATGTTTATGGATGTTTATGGCTGAGCCTTCCGAAAGATGGGCAGCCAAATGGAGAAGTGGAATGATAGAATATGTACTGCCCCTGGGTCAGAAAACCATGAATCAACTGTTGGATTAAACATAGTTATTTTAAGAAATCAGAGTTCAGTGATTAAATACTTTTTATTTATAGTTATGAAATTACATTTAGGGGTTTTTAGATAGTATGCAAATAGAGCATGCCTCAGGTTTATCTTGTTACTCAAATCACCTCATATGAGGACAGATTTTGTAAACTTGTGCCCCCTCTGCTGGCTAGTGCTCCAATTGCAAAGTAAAATACAAGTTAATGTAGATGAGGTTCTCTGATATGCTATTTTGGCTAAATGTTCCTTTTATGCCGGTAAAACTACAGAAAAATCTGTGTGAGTTCTGATTTGTGAGAATCAGCAGTGGTATTAAGAGTTGATGTTTCATAGTACATAGTTACTGTTATGGGCACAGTCAAGACTTCAGCATTTTTTCTTTTTCTTATCCCTCAGTTGAAGAGATTTGGTGTTTTTATCCACTCCTACGTGTGGCTGTATTATTTCTTCTATAGAGCAATAAGATCCTTATGGTTCTTGGGACTACGGAGGGCTACACTTTGGGCTTCTAAAAGCTGCTACTATCACCTGTCTCTCTGACGGTCATTTTCCCCTTGAGACATAGAGCTCTCTTATTTCGGTTATAGTAAGGGAATCTTTCAGGTTATTTTTAACAGGTGATTAATTTACCTGTGTTCTTTCTGAAACCTGTCTGTGGGTGAGGTAGTATTTCCAGCTACCTATCATGAAGGGAAGGCGGAGCAGAAGTCCTTGCATCTTGGATACTGCAGGGAGAACTAGAAGATTTCAGTATTATAATAGAAAACATTTGTCCATATTGTAGATGTTTGTGGACTAGCATTAATAGTAAGAATCCTCCTGCTGTCCTTCAACCATTTCAGGAAAACACTGGGTGCTTTTTCTTTGTGGTAGTGTAATTTCTGGAATAGGACTTTCATTGGGTTATCTCATAAGATTGCTCTTTGTGACTGATCTGGTGTCTACCTTTCCATTAATCAGGCATCAAGGGAGATTTCTGGTTTACATTAAAATCTCTTTTATGACTTGAAATCTTTGTAATAGATTTTAAAACACAGCCTGTGTAAAACTCAAGCTGGTTGCTGTAGCTTTCTACCAAAATGATCTTGAAATTCGTGTGCTGTACAAATATCTGATCATCTACTACTAAGACAGAATTACTGTCACTGCAAAACTGTATTATATATTGAAAAATCAACAGCATCAAGGGAATATATCAATCTTTATGGACAGCAAGACAGAGATGAGTTAGAAGCTTTCTTTGTGCATGAAGTTTTTGTCAGATCTTAATCCCTTACAGACAGAATTTGAGTATGTTCTTCAACTCTTACTCATTCAGGTTGAAGTCACAGAAATCTCTGACACTGAAGATGTTCCTGTTAAAGGAGTCAGGTTCAATTCTAAAACAGCCATAATAAGTATCATTTTTATCGTGCAGTTTCAGTCACTTGGATAACACCACGATAAATTTAGAGGTGCTGTATTTTTTAGTCTGACCACAGAATTATGGAGCTCTTGTGACATATCCTGTGAGAAGTCAGTTTTATCAAAGCAAGTGCTGTGGTAAAATTGGATTCTTCTTCTTGCTGTGCCCCCACCCCCAGCATATTGTTCTTGTGTTCTAGTGCTAAGTATTAGTTAGGTTATATGCAGCATGGCTTCCATTAGGAAAGCTTCCATTTGAAGACATTCTGCTCCTTATCAAGTAGTAGGAAAGAATTTACTAGTTTATCAAAGTTGAAAGCATATTCATTCCTGAAGTATTGTAGTGCATTACATATATGTGCATGATTATGGTGTGTGTCTGCATACATTTGAAAAAATCTTAAAGACAAAGTAGTTTTTGTGCAATTTTCTTGCCACAATTGCTTCACTAAATATCACTGTTTCACTAGAATACTGCAGTGATGCCAGTGTATTTGTGACTTGGGAAACAGTTGTGTGAAAGCATAAAATACAATTGGTTGTCTTCACAACTATATTGATGTTTTGCAGAAAAAATAGAAATAATAGAAAAAAGTCAAAGCTCCTGAAAATGTGAGTAGGACAATTAAAAAGTTGCATGAGATGCTACAGTTCTTATGTAATTGTATCTCTTTGTACTTGACTGATAGTGTTCTGCTTTGAGCAATGAAGGGGAAAGTCTAATAAAATGATTACTTATGTCTTGATTTTGCTGAAGTGCAACTGAAGTTTCTAAGATACAAAAAGTGAAAACCATGATTGATTTGGACTGTCTGATTTAGCTTGAAATTCAAGCTCAGTGTTTTGTATTTTTTTAAGCTGTTATCAGTTAAAGCTAATAATTTTGCTGTCATTCTGACTTTTAGATTTCATAGTAAGCTATTGTTTTTGAACAACGGTTGCTCACGGACTCTCATGAACATGTGTGAGAATCTCGGCCTTTTAAATTCTAAAAAAAAAATTATTGAACTGAAAAACTGATAGAACACTTCTGCATTTCCTGGTCAGATATCTGAATATACTGGCATTTAGGGCTGATACTCCTGAAAATGAAAAGGCTCTGCTGAGATAATATAATGGGAGATGGATGTGCAGTACAACTTCTGTTAAAATTTGTGATTTACTGAGAAAGTGTACCTTTTAGATGTTTATTATGCTATCAAAATGTGTTTTTTTCCAGTTATTAGTAATATGTTCGTTAAAAATATATACTATATTTCAGTTCACATTTATTTTCAACTTCTAGCCTTTCTTGGGCATGAAGTTTTAGTACTACTAAATAATATTTTTTTTACAGTAATTGCTTGTTGAATGTGTTACTTTTAGTCTCTGATTTGGTGTGTTTTGGTCATGTTTCTACCCCGTCTATTTCTTGAGTTTTTCAACACTTCTGACTCTGAAATGAATATTTAAATAGGTGCATTGAGATAATAGTAGTCTTAAATCAGTCTTCTCTTTCTGCAGGTATAATATTGTATACTTGCATATGTGAGGTCACAGTAACTCTTGAATTCCTTTACCTGTACACTTAGAAGAAGGAAAAAAAATCATGCATGTGTTAAGCAGTCATACTAAAACTTGATGCGAAGATTA
Organism: Empidonax traillii; assembly: GCF_003031625.1. NCBI lineage: Eukaryota > Metazoa > Chordata > Aves > Passeriformes > Tyrannidae > Empidonax > Empidonax traillii. The sequence continues at coordinate 788,087 of NW_020955425.1, read as the reverse complement.
TTTGGCAATAGAAGTGAATTCTTAGTTGTGAGAGCCTTAACTAGGCAATAATGTGTTGATGATAATTTGATACACTCCTGGCTTGATCTGAGGCTCCCTCTCTGAGAGCATCACACAAGCTGAGATGGGATGGCTGTGCCTCTCACTGTGATGCCTCGTGGGTGGTGTGAAGCTCGGTGGTGCTCACAGCTCTGTATTTGTTTTGTATTATCTGAGCTACTTCGACTGGAGATCGAAGAAATGGCAACCAATCCAACTGAGTTGCTTTGTGATTTGGAACAAGTAGTTGTGAAGCTGTCTAATTGTTCAAATGAAAGTGCTGTGTAACAGATAAGTTAGCTTTAAGGCTTTGAATGTCTTTCTTGTTCTTTGCTTAGCCAAGCAAGCAGGCCCTGATGTTGATGCTGAGTTTTAAATAACTTTCTTCTAAAAAGAGAGGTGTGGGTTTTTTTGGTGCATATCTGTCTTTGAAAATGTGAATTGTAGGGGAATGAAAAATGCTCCTTGTACCATGTTAGACTACTTGGTGATTGAACAGAATCATCAGCTGGGGGCTTGTTTTCTTAGTACTTTGTCTCACCACTGCTACAAATCTTCAAAAGGAAAAGCAATTTATTGAAAATAACTTGGTTTTAAGATGAACAAAACCTAATGGTGATTAGTTAGTTGTCAGAATAAGTTGTGAGCAGGCTTATTATTTACACCCTGTTATGCTGAGCTGCTTTTCAGTGCATTGCAGCATACCTGTGAGTTGCCAAAGAGCTGGTAGTGTATGCTGTAACCCACTGTTTCAGTGCATATCCAAAATAATTGGACTGGACAGAATTGATTACCTATGTGTTACGTCAATAGTGCTGATGTGTATTTTGAAGAATATGATATTTATAAGGTGTGTAAATTCCAAGTGTTATATATCTAGAGGAAGAGAAATGGAAAGCAACTTGATTACTGTAGAATTAGATAATTTAGATTGATGTTAAAATCAGTGTCTGGAATTTAATTTTGTGAAATTTACAAAAATATCTGAGTTCTGAGAGCTTATATAAATAAGAGGATGGTTTTTTTTTTTAGGAATACTCGACTTAATACTGGCTTTGTATGCCTTCATAAAGCTGAGGTGAGGAGCAGAGTCACAAGAGTCTGTGGTGTTCCTTAAAAATTAATGACATGGAAATTTTTAATCAAAAATAGTAGATCTCAGTAACGGGCACTTTCACTGAAAACCTTTCTTGATACATTCTGAATATGAGTTGGTTATAAGTATGTTGGTGATACTCCTTTTTACAGGTAAAATGCTTGTGAAGTGATAAAAATCAGACTGAGGATGAAGACATTCCCCCTCAGACCTGTTTCCTGGGGGAGCTCAAGTTTCTAAACTCTTGTTTCTTCCCTTATGATTTTATAATCATTCTAAGACCAAACTGGTTCAATTTAAGGCTTAAACTTTAGATGGGTAAAATTGAGAAAGTATAGTTGAGATATTAAGAAGTTTTTAAAGATAATGAGGATATCCAGATAATAGGTGTTGTCAGAGACTAAATTTTTAGTACTTTATTTCAAATAGCACCACAATATTGACGCACAGCATTGGTTATGACATCCTAAATCTAAAAATCTTATAATTTTTATTAAATGTTAATTAATTTTTACACATTTATTAGCAATAAAGTTAAAATGTTTTTATGTTCTTTTCCTCTATTTAGGAACCCTTCTTTTAGTAATATTTCAGTGCAATGTAATTAGCTTCCAGCTTACGTTTTGCAGTTGGGGTAAACTATTACTTGACAAAATAACATACTGTAACTGTTTTTAAGAATTAAATAAGGCTAAATATTCTTATGAAATTATTTTAATTGAGTTGAGTGTGTGTTGAGAGTCCTTAAATTCTTTTGAGTAATTGTTTAAATTGGCTTATGAACTAGCTTAGCTTTCTTAGGAGAGATTGTCTTGTTTTAATTTTATTCCTTCATAGTTTTTGTGATAATGGCATGCTATTTTAAAAGAAATCAAGCTTTTTCACTAAGGTTTGAAAAAATATTGAGTTAATAATTTAATTTTTTGTTGCCATACAGTAAATTGATCACTGTAAACATGGTCTTGCCACAGTAGACAATATTTCTGGTAATATTTCAGGTAATATTTCTGTTCTAAGCACACAATCAATACTTGATGCTTTATATTTAATGGTTCTAAAAAGGATTTTCAGAGCCTTTTTCTTAAAACGTGTTAACTTTCTCCTCATATTTTTAGAGCCAGTTGTAAGCATTCATGAATTACTTCATCTTTATAAGCAGAAATAGGCTGTGGGTGTAGTTGGTTTTTTTTTTTTTTGTTTTGTTTTCTGAAGAAGGAAAACAAGGCTTTGATCTTGGTAAGAGGAGTAGGACCTACTAAACAAAATATTATGGTGACTTTTATTCAGTCCTTTTTTAACCCTAGGTAGAGTGGAATGTGCTGCCTGGTCTTAGAGTTGATATGTGCATGGATTACTTTGGATTTCTCTTGTTCAGGAGGGACAGAAAGCTCCTACAATATTGGCAGTAGGAAAAGGAAGTGCCAGTAATTGACCAAGTCTTTTTGTTACAGCTGGGCTAGTTGAATGTTATGGGATCACAAAATGTCTTGTCCTTTATGCATTTGTCTTAAATGATTCATATGGAAAGTTTATCTGTTTCTTAAATATTTGTTTCTGAAGTAAATTTTGCATGTTTGATTGAACCACTGTAATCAAAATGTAACTGGTGCTATTTATGTCAGTGTTAATACATAGAGTATTAGTTCTTAACCCAGGGTCATGATCCCTGGATACTATGCTAATGCTTTACTTGGACACACAGTAATTAAATCACACATCAACCCTGCAATAGGGGAAAACAAAAGTATTGGTTTCGAGGAGGCAATTACTTCTAACAGCTGCTAGTTTGTCAGGATACTACAGTATGCAATATTTGGGAAGTCCTGTTACCCAATTTTGCTGTGTTTTTGTATACATTTATTATATGCAGATATGTAAGTGTCTAGCTTTTCATGGCCTAACTGTAAAAAGGCTCAGAAGCCCATTGCACTGTACTGTGTAGTATGTGAGAATACCTTGGGCTTTGCTGTTTAGTTGCTTGGTATCAGTGGCGTTTAATGATTGAACTGAATGTTATGGATTTGTTAAGCCATTTTAAGTGAAGCTGCTTTTTTTCCCCTTAGGGACGAAACCCTTTTTTTCTGGAACCAGCAATAATTATTACAGTTACTGATGGAAGTAAATTAACCACTACCAGTGGGATACAGGAAGAGGTAAGGTCTGACTGCTGTTTACAACAATGTGTACTAAATGTGTTGTTACAGTAGGAGCATAAATGCTCATTAATAGCTTAAACTTACATGTGTTTTGCTTTTAAAGTATTTTTTTGCAACAGTACTACAAGAAGCTGATTAACTTCTTACTTACCTCATGTGACAGAAGTCTGTGACACAACTGTTTGGTTGTATCTGTTTAGTAAACTGAGTTTTCTATTTCTATCCAGGGAGTTCATGGCTTTTCAGACATTGCTAGCAGAAGAATTTGATTTCTATAAAGTGTGTATGTCTTTAACTGGTCTAGATAGAAGTTCTTCGTGTATAGACCCAGGTTAAAGTGATTTCCCAAAGGATGTGGTCACTAGAGAGTATGTGAAATGCACCACTTTCACACTGGGTTCTTAAAAATAAATATATAATGTGTATAATTTAATCAGTAGTCCTTATAATCCAAGATAAGAGCTGAAGAAATGTATTTCAAATTAAATCTGTAGAGCAGTTTAAAATCAAGATCTTAATATACTGAAGTGCCTGCTCAGACATCTGGCAAACTCAGCTATACTGATGCACTGAACTGTTTTAACTTACTGGCTGTTTTGAATTCTTCCCTTAAAAAGATGGAAGTCATTAGGAATAGGGTTGGTCTGACCAGCTCAGTGTCCATTCCATGCAGTAGTAAAAAAACCCAACCAAATCAAACAATCAAATCCTTAAGATCATTCCCTTTTCAGGGAAAAAAGTTAATACCGAAAGGTAGGTTTTAAAACTTAAGGACAGGATTCAGACTTTTGCCTGTGCTACACCACATTTGACTCTACAGATTAGCTTGTCATACATTGCTGTTCATTAGTTACTCAAATTTTTCCTAATAATCTGTTATATTGCATTCTTACAGCACTTGCAGAAGTTATCTGTATGAAAAGTGATATTTGAGTGTTTTTGTAATGTATCTGATTTAGAGGAAGAAAGTTGAATGACCTCATAATTTTGTGGACTACTAACAAATGAGCATAGCCAGTAACTGAAAGGGAATTCCTGGATCCATGATAACAAGTAGGTTATATGTATAAAAACTTCACTTCCATCATATTTTTTTTACCCAACAAGCTATTTTCAGCTTAATCTGGTGATTGAATGGTCCAAAATACCAATAGAACAGTGTGACACTTACACAGTCTTCTACAACATACAGTGCTGTTAGTAGAACAGTACTATATTGTGTAGTCTCTTAACTGTGTTTCTTGGGGAGAAGCATCTTCTCTGCTGTCAGATAACTAACTTGTAAAATCTGACATGGACATTTTGGAATATGGACACCAGGGTGCACAGAGGGTGAAGCAAATTACATTGTGGTAGAGGCTGAGAACTGGATGTGTTCAGCCTTTGGTAGAGAAGCTTGTATTGTTTTATCACCATTTGCAACACTTAAAGGGGCAGGGAGCCTGGCTTTTCTTGGAGGTACACAGGGCTACGATGAGAGGCAGCAGCTGCAAATTGTACCAGATGAAGTTCTGGTTGGATATCAAGAAACTTCAACTATATGGGTGATTGAACACTGGCATAGATTGTCTAGTGGTTGTGGAGATAGCAAGAGCTGAATTGGACAAGGTCCTGAGCAGTCAGAAAGTCCTGGACTCTATAACCTTCATGTGTCCATTCTAATGCACACAGTGCATTCTTTTACATTTCCTTTCATCTTGTTCGCTATCCAAAATGATTTAAGTAAGAAAGCTGTATTTCTTGTCATAAGCTCTTTTACAGCAAGAGTCAGGATTTCTTTTTTGTAGCCAGCAAGTTTTTTTTTTCTTTTATATGTGGGTACAGCTTTCTTACCTCAGTCTTCAAAAGAAGATATTTTCTTAGTCAGGCAACCATTTGGTCATACAGTCACATCTTTAAGCTGTTGTAACTTATGTTGAGAAAAAGAATTTTCTGGTGACTGCTCTAATCTAGTAAATTTAGGCTTGGCTCATGAGCAGTGCTGGCTGTTAAGTGTGTGCTACACCTAGAGTTTTAGTGTGGTTGTGACATCAGGCCTAATTTGACACATGATTTGATGATTGTATAGTTATGTTCTAGAAATGTAGAGTTTGCTTTAATGATAATGAACTACTGATTTTTTTGGTAAATAAGCTCGTAAGGCATTGTCTTCTGGTGGAATGGGAAGTGACCAGGGCTCTTGCTTCCTGCAAGACAAAATACAAGTTTGAGTACTTTTCCATAGGTATGTACTGTTTATGTACTTCATTCCCAGCAATGGAAGTGATTTTTTTTTTTTCCCTCTTTTGCCGTAGGTGTACTGGTAGGAACATTTTTAATAGTAGCAAAGAGCAGAGGAACAAAGCATCAAAGGGTGCTTCTGTTTTTCCGGGCTCGTTTTTTGCTTTTGTCAGTGTGTGTCCTATTGCTCAGAATTTTTCTTGGTGTAGCTTGTGCCCTTTACAGTTATCTCTCAAGTTAGGCTTGCAGAAATTAGCAAGAATTAGTATAGTAACACCACCCTGGAGATAGAAAAGTTCATTGCTGTTCTTTGGTTCAATTACAAAGCTTTTCAGTCACTTTCAAATGTCTGTTTTGTTCTTTGGGTTTGACTTTGGGAAGGCTTTTCAGAGTTGGAAGTGATCATATCCTGCTGGGTATGACAGGTGCTTTTACTTCTTACCATCGACTAATGCAGGATATTTTTGATTCTTTTAAGACATATGTACAAGAGAACCAACAGAATGTTGGTTTGGTTTTTTTTTTTTTTTTGAAAGCCTGTGAAGCCAGTATGGAACCTGGAGGCAGGTTTTCTCAAGCCTTTGTTATTCTGTTGAACCTTTGCATTCTTACCCATGAAATCAGTTTATCACTATGGGAACACTGTCATTTGCCCTAGTGTGAAACAGTCAAGCTTAAACCTTGTTTCCGAGCTCTTGCTGAATTCTTTAGATGTCCTGTTCCTTTGTAGATTTTATTATGGGTTTTGCAGATAAAGAGACTTACCTGTTCGGTGCTTTGTCTCTTGTATGCAGTTCCTCAGGTTGAAGACCAAAATGATAGTCTGTGCAATTATCTCCACCTGCACAAGTTAGTAACACTTTCAGTTCTGTGTCTTCTACCAGTGCTTTCTAATACACTAGTGCTGATGTACTAAAAAATGCCAGTATCAGTTCTACATTCAGCAAGACTTGTTGACCAGACCCTTCCCTGGACTCACTTGTCCCAGTTATAACTTGAGGAGGGGATGTTGGCAAACTGTCATAAATTAGTTGGTCTCATCCTATGGATTCCTGATGGAGTGGCTTTTGCTTCTGGCCTGATCCCTCAAATCTGGTGTTAGCCCTTTCTTCATCTTTCCTTTAACAAATGTTTGATTTCTTGAAGGGATTTCTTTTATTCCTCTTTATGTTATGAAAAAATTCATACTTTTCCAGTTTTCCAGCTGCTGTGTTCCTGTGTCTTCTTTCTACATACCCTCTGTTTTAAGAGGAAGCATTAAACTCCTGTTTGCAAGACTGAAAGTGGGTTACTGTCCTGTTGATACATTCTGATGAATGATTATGTCAACAGAAAGCATGAGCAGTGCTTCTTGGTTTCTGTATGTTGCTATTCCTGTGATCCTTCAGTTACAAGAGACTCTTACAGGAGGAGTCAGTGATTTTTGTTTTCATCCCTGAAGTGTTTGGCATTGTAACATTGATCCTTCCTAGGGTCAATGATCTTGCGTCCCTGTTGTAACAACTGCAACAAGTGGCAAGGTCCTGCTTACTTTCAGGAATAATCAAGACCTTTAAATGCTCCATTATACTGGAGTTCCTCCAGTTAGAAATCATAGTTCCTTCAGTTAGAAATCTAGACTAGAAAAGAAAATTTTGCAAGAAGTGTGGCAAATACCATTGAAAGCATTTTCCCATTCTTTCTCATCCTTATTATTCCTGTTAGTAGCAGTTCTGGGGTTTGCAGCATTTGACACAGCTCTAAAGCTCTTGATATGTGTGTTTTTGATGCGTAACCATGAGCTCAGTGAGCACTTGCTCATGGTTAATGCTGGCATTGGAACCACGGAGTATATCCATGGCATTGACATGGTATGTCAGTTGACCTTGGTGTCTCTTTGTGGTCTTAAGTTATCTCATATGGAAGAGCAATTTGTGGCGTTCTGTGTGTTACATCTGCATGAAAAAAGATGGGAAAATGTAATGCTGTTGATAACTCTTAAGTAGAGTTTCTCAGTCTATCAAGAGCTGATTTTCTTAATTGGACTTGAATACAGTTACCCACCCTTAAACCCTCTAAGGGTGAAACGCTGCGCTTGCTTGGAATGTTAGATGTGTCTTGTCTTTCTATGGGTAGAAAAAGAGCATGCAAGGAAGGTTGAATACTAGGCTCATTTTCTGCTAGGTATGCAGTTGCTATAGTAATACAATACCAGTTTAAAAGAAAAGCTAACTGGAGGTGAGAAGACAGAGTTACTGATGTCTATGGGGAATGAGGTGGTTTGAATCTATAACTTCGCTAGTATAAATGTTAAATAAGGGATGCTAAACTGGAGTTAAATTGTGAGAAAGTGAGGGCATTTGACTTGATGATTGATTTGCATGGTGTCTTTGAGTTTGAAAACATTTCTGATAGTAATAATATAATGGCCTGTTCCTGAGTACTGTTGGGTTTTAGGGTTATCTCTATATAACCAGCTCAGCCAAAGAAAGCTTTCATAGCTTGAGATAAACTGAATTTAGAATTGTGTTGGTCCAGAATCCAATGGGATACTTTATATATAATAAAAGATGTATATATACTGCCTGAAGAAAACAATGATGTTACATAGGTATGTTTTGCAGATCAAATATACTCTTAGGAGCTAGTAAATCTTCCATTTATTCAGATCTAAGTAGGAAAGTTTGAAGGGCATTCTGTAATAGCCACAGGTGAGGATGGTGGAGAGCTTGCAATTGAGTCTTCTTGTGGTCAGGATTCCAGGCTGTTGACTAACAATGCAGCAATTCTTGTAACTGAGTTTCCTTTTCTCAGGCAGTCTTTGCTGGCCCTTTCTGTGAAAATGGGAAAGATGTGCTTGTCAATGAGTTATAAGCGAGGTAGATAGCTGAATTCCCTTTGACCAGTTTCATATGAAACATTTGGGGAAAATAGTTTTGTTCTCTCATGTACTCTGTGCTTGCATAAGCAAAAACAGAAATTCAGGAGGGATCATCAGGTGCACTTAAAAGTCCAAAATATTGTGGGTTTTGACAACATGTTATGAGTGGATTTATCGTGTTTGTTCCTAGCTTTGAGATTGTACCAATAAATTGATTGTTTTTCAAACATGAAGACCTGTATTTTTCCCAATAAAAGGTGTTTGCAATTATGTAAATAGAAATAGGTGAGGTGGCTGGTGGGGATATCAGGTTTAATGCTTTTAAGCTATCTCTTAAAAATAAGCAATCAAGAAAAACTGCTTTAAGTGTACTGCAAATTCCCTTGCTAACAACTAGGAACTAAAAATGAAGGGAATATATAATGGGTGCTTATGTGGACTTGCATCAAGTTTTGGAAAAGATTAGTACTTTCTTGCTGAGATTGAGAATTGGGATTTTTTGAGTGCTGCATGAGAAGTGTTTAAGGAGACATTGAGTTTGCTTTAGTATTTGGGCTTAACCCTTGTATTTGGTGCAGTAATGGAACTGTTTGCACCACTGAGTCATTACTTTGGGGATTTTTTTTTTTTCTCCTTAATGGCTGCAGTGCTCCAGGTGAAATGAGAATTTTGCTTGTGCTAACATTATCAACCAGGGATCTATTGAATTATCTGGAACTTGTAACTGTTACAAATATAGGTTACCTAGTCAGGGCCTCTGTAGCTGAAGGTGTGAGCAAACTGGTTTTCCCCTACTAATCTGTGTGAGGTATCTGGATTCAACAAGAGAGGATATAATCTTACAAATGCCTTTTGGTGTCCCTTCGAAGCTGACACACCTTTTCTTGTTTCAGTTCACTAGTTATAAAACTGCTACTATCCTTGGAATTTTACATGTTCTGTTACTCTCTGGCTGTTGCCGTTAGTGATTAATAAATAATGTTGTGACCATTGCTATATTTTTACTGCATCATGTTCAAAGTCTGACACTTGAATCTCTTGGCTTTAATTCACAGAAAAGACAGTAAAAAGAAATGCTTCCACATATTCAGTATTTTCAGTATTTTGAACTAAATCTTTTGTATAGTTTTTCCCAGACAGAGGCAACATAACGGCACATGGCAAGCAATTCTTCCTTGTATGGGTAACTGTGGCTGCTGTTATCTGTTACCCAAAAGTGAGAACTAATTTTGCATTTCAGTGTTGAAGTTAATTTTAACACCAGCTTTTCACTTAAAGCACAGACATGAGTTTAGCTGAGGGATATACCTGAATTGTGTAAAATCTGCCTTCTGGTTCTTTAACGGAACTACTACAATAGTTCACTTAAAGCTAAGTTATTTGGAGTAGGTAATCATGGCAGCTACACCCGAGTTATATTTCTTCTGGGTAATCTTAGATTAACATTGCCTTTTCATTCAGTTGTGCTTATTTTGAAGAACTGAGGAAAATACTGAGCTGAGAATGGGCCTGTTCCATAGAAAACTAAACAAAAGAACACTCCAGTGAAGCAGCTTTTACTGCTGAAATTTTAAAGAAAATATTCTAGTAATTCTGAAGTTTAGATCAGTTTTTAACAGTGGTTATTACTACTTGATTTATAACTCTAAACATTATGTATGATGTTGCTTTGAAATGTTTGAAGTCTTGATTGAATAATGGGTGTTCTTACTTGTCATGTACAGTACCTGAATAAAGGTATAAATGTGTGTGGAAAGATGTGTGCTTATACAGAGTGAATTGCCATTGCTATGGGACCTGAGTTTTTGTTTCTTTCTAAAGCTATGCATTCACAGATTCAAATTCCCTTTCAGCTCCATTTACCTCTCAATTCCCCTTTACCTGGAAGTGAGTTGACTAAGGAACCCTTTCGATGGGATCAGAGATTGTTTGCTTTGGTTCTTCGTTTGCCTGGCATTACAGCACCAGAATCAGAGCAAATGACAGGAGTACCAGTGGATGACTCTGCAATCACACCTATGTGTGAAGTCACAGGAGGTGAGTCATTACTTAAAAAATGTAAGTGAATTTGGTTTAGTTCAATTAATCATGTGATTCGATGTCATGGAATAACTATTTCCAAGTTCTTACAGCACTTGTAAGCACTGAAGACACTGCATTAAAGCTACAGACAGTGTAACCTATCTAGGAAGTATGAATCCACTCTCTTTGGGAATTTTTTAGAAGAGAACTTGCTTTCTTTCTACTGCACCTTGGTATTGCAATTAGAAATTGTAATAATGGAGTCTGTTCTGCAGTACAGTTTAGCTAAATTTTTGTCATACTCCAACCTAAAGAAACCGAAACTGAAGGAAGTGTGTTGGTTGTTTGGGGTTTTTCCCTCCAGAGCGTGCAGAATGTACAATAGTTCTGCAGAATTGACACTCTTCTCTCAGTCAGAAACCATATTCTTAATCTTTTAGAAATTACATTCTGAGTCAGACGCATGCATTGGTTTTATCACATTTTAAAAGCTTAATGATTTTTCTGATGCATCAGAAGGGTTATGATAGAGAGCAAACAAAGGGATTTAAGAAGTATTCCAAAAAGATATGATTCCACTGCTTTCTGACTGTCTGTGGGCTGTACTAAAAGCACTTTGACTGAAATTCAGGGATAGTTAAGTGTTAATGTCACAAGGGGGAGCCCATTTTCCGTGAATGCGACTAGGAATTTGAATTAGTCATTAAGGGTCTAAAATCAAAACCTTTCTGATGGGGTAAGTGTCCCTGCTTTACTAGGCTGCCTTGGTGTTTAAACACCAGGAGAAACTTTAAATCAGTGATTTAATTCAACATGTGTGGTGGTTGAAAAGTTTTAAATGATCCAAGTTAAAATAAGGGCAGAAACACTGAACAACCTTAACCTTAACTGTTTTGTTGTAGGTCGATCATACTGTGTGTGCTCTCCAAGAATGCTGAATCAGTGTCTTGAGTCGTTGGTGCAAAAAGTGCAAAGTGGAGTGGTAATAAACTTTGAAAAAGCTGGACCAGACCCCTCACCAATTGATGGTACTTGACATTTTTTACACTGGTATCAAATAACAGGGATGACTGTGAATATAGAATCATAGAATCATAGAATCACAGAATAGATTGGGTTGGAAAAGACCTCCAAGATCATCAAGTCCAACCCCTGATCCAACTCCCAACTTGGTGTCATCTGCAAATTTGCTAATGATGGACTCAATCCCCTCATCTAAATCATCGATAAAGATGTTAAACAGGACTGGGCCCAGCACTGATCCCTGGGGGGCACCACTGGTGACCGGCTGCCAGCTGAATGCAGCCCCGTTCACCAGCACTCTCTGGGCCCGGCCCTCCAGCCAGTTCCTGACCCAGCACAGAGTGCCCCTGTCCAAGCCATGGGCTGCCAGCTTTTCCAGGAGTATATTATGGGAGATGGTGTCAAAGGCTTTGCTGAAGTCCAGATAGACACATCCACAGCCTTTCCCTCATCCACCAGGTGGGTCACCTGATCATAAAAGGAGATCAGGTTGGTCAAACAGGATCTGCCCTTCCTAAACCCATATTGGCTGGGTCTGATCCCCTGTCCATCCTGTAGCTGCTGTGTGATTGCACACAGGATGATCTGCTCCATAACTCTGCCAGGCACCGAGGTCAGGCTGACAGGCCTGTAGTTACTAGGGTCAGCCTTGCATCCTTTTTTATGGATTGGAGTGATATTTGCCAACTTCCAATCATATGGGACCTCCCCAGTGAGCCAGGACTGTTGGAAGATGGAGAGCAGCTTGGCAAGCTCTTCTGCCAGCTCCCTCATTACCCTATAATTTAGTCAAGTTTAATGTAGGATTTGCCAAGACAAAAGGGTAAGTGTTGCAGTTTCAAAGACATTGCTACAAAAAGGACCTGCTAATTCTGAAGTTGTGTTGTGTTTCAAAATACGGGCTGCAGTTGCTGAATACATCTACACTTGTTCATATTACTCAGGTAGTATTAAATGCAGTTATTTATGTCAGTCGTAGTTGAATGGGTTCACGAGTTCTAAGCAGTGGTTTTCAGCCAGCTAGAAATGTGAATAACTTGTGGCAAGACTGGGGGTTTATACACTTATCCTTTTTTGTTCAGTGTAATAAAGTGGCTGCACTAAGAGTTAAAATAGCCAATACAACTGTGCAATGTTAACTTCTCATTCTAAATGGCTTAGCTAGGTTCCTCTTTGGATGTTACTGGGAAGTGTTTGTGGGCTTTCTAATCTGATTTTGCTACAATAAAAAGCTAGTCCAGGAGTATTAGTCATGTATATCACTTTTTTAATGCATGGATTTGAAGGTTATCTGTTATTTACAATGGAGGAGAAAGGAACTGATGACTTTGAAGGGCTTGAGATAATTGGCTTTCTTAGCTATGATCCTGTAAACTTTCAGTGGTTATTTGGTTTCTCATAGTCTGTGTTTTTGCAGAAATGCTTACTGACAACTATCTGCTATTCTTAGAAATAATATTAACTGTGGGAAGAGCTTCCCTGGGGTTATAGTTCTTGAACTCTTCCCAGAAGTTATTTAATACTCTACTTGAGTTTTAACACTGTTTTTACTCATGGACCCTTTTTCTTCTGTAGATGGGCAGGTGGAGATATCTAGACCCTTTGGACCCCAACCTTGGCACAGCTGTCACAAACTTATTTATGTCAGACCAAACCCTAAAACTGGGGTTCCTATAGGTCATTGGCCTGTTCCTGAATCCTTTTGGCCGGATCAAAATTCTCCAACACTGGTACGTACTGAAGATAAAGCAAAGGGGTTTGTGCATGTGGGAATATTCCAGGATTTCCCACTCACTGATATTTTTAACATCTCAAATTACGTATTTCATTGTAGCAACTGTAAAAGCATTGTGACTGTAGAAGGAATGACACACAAAAAACCTGTGCTGCAATTCTCTCTTATAAGTTATCAATGAGCAAATAATACTGTGGGGTTTACTTTTTAGTAACTTTGAAGCATTAGGAAACTGCATAATGAATTAATCCTTAGGTCTCATTAACAATAACTATGAATCTTATACTGAGTAGATTCCTTAATTACATCTGGTTTTGAAGAAGCTGTATCACTTTAGTTGTCATTTTAATTGTTGTGCAGACTTATTAACAGTGGAATGCTTGTGTTTAGCCACCTCGCACATCTCATCCTGTGGTGAAATTTTCCTGTACTGACTGTGAACCAATGGTCATTGACAAACTACCTTTTGATAAATATGAATTAGAACCTTCACCATTGACCCAGTTTATCCTGGAAAGAAAATCTCCTCAGACCTGCTGGCAGGTAAGTAGAGTGCATACTGAACTGAAGATTTTTATAGGATGCTGTTTTTCCTAGACTTTATTCTGTAAGCAGAACGTAAAATTTCAGAACACAATACTTTTTATTTACATGCAATGTAATGTGGTTTATTGCAGGTATATGTGAGCAATAGTGCAAAGTACAGTGAACTTGGTCATCCTTTTGGTTACTTGAAAGCGAGTACAGCGCTGAATTGTGTGAATTTATTTGTGATGCCTTACAATTATCCAGTCCTCCTTCCACTGCTTGGTAAATAGCACTTCATACAAATTTTCTTATGTGGTAGGCAATTCAAACATTCATGTCATCTAAACAGATTACTGCAATTAATGCAGGTATTCATCACACACCTATAGAAAGGTAGAATCATTAACTTGTTTCACTTGTCTCCCTTGTCTCCAATTGACTGACTTTCAGACTCAGACTTTAAGATTTACTTAATTGTTTTCTGATGTTTTGATCTCAGTTTCAATATTTTAGGAACCATTTTTCCTAATCTATTGTATCAATGCCAATTCATTTTGGTAAATGATTTATTAGGCTTCATCTTTCATCTGCAGTGTTCGTGTGTATATGTTTAGTTGTATATATATTAATTTACAGGTATTCATTAAAGTTAAGGAACTTTTGAATTCTTCAAAAGTTTCTTTTACTAGAATTTACTTTTTTGGAGAAAGTGATGTAATGCTGTCTAGATATGCCTTTTATTTTGTCTCTGCTTTTTATAACCGTTAGATGACTTGTTTAAAGTACACAAGGCAAAGCCTACATTGAAATGGCGTCAGTCATTTGAAAGCTATTTGAAGACAATGCCTCCTTATTATCTTGGGGTAAGATGACTTACTGTGTTAAAATTTTTATTTTATAGTTTTCTCTCCACTATGGATGTAGTCCCTATTTCAAGTAAAATATGTATTAATTCAAGAAAGAATAGTTAAACTCCATACCTAGTGATAGTGTTTTCACTGGAGTCCTGTGGGAGTCTTGAGACCTGAATGTTAGGAAAACTTCATAATCTCATAATACACTGTGACTTTTATATATAAATGGTATCTTTGTTAATAATTGATTCTGTATGAATGGCACTATGTTTTAAAATAACACAAAATGCTGCCCTGAGAGTCTTTATTCTTTTCTAACTGACAACCTCAGGTTCTGTTTGAAATGGATACAGTTAGTTGAAGTATGTATAAAGTTAAATATGACCATAAAATATATTCCATATTTCAGCCTTTGAAGAAAGCTGTGAGAATGATGGGAGCACCAAACCTCATAGCTGACAATGTGGAATATGGACTTAGTTACAGTGTCATTTCATATCTCAAAAAGTTGAGTCAGCAGGTAATGTTGAAGCAAAAGAGCAGTGAAAACTTACTCTAATATCAAGATAATCTTAAAATACTCAAGTTCAGTGTCTTTGAAGGAAAAAAGAGCAGAAAGATGAAGTCAATACCTTCCCATAAGCAATTAGCAAAAAATTTTGGTCTTCTGAATTGCAGGAAAACGTAACATTTAACATAGACTTTATAAACTGGACTATAAAGATGGATATGAAAGTACAAATTGTGATTTATTTATTTATTTAAGGAGCATTTTTACTTGTACAGACAGTAATGTACTTTTGTTGATAGAAAACATCTTGTCATACTTTAGATATTAAAGATGTTTTAGTAGAGAATCTTGCTTCGTGCATCTGAATCAGTGTGGGGGTTTTTTGGCTTGTGACATGAAATGGAAAGTGTTCAGTAAATAAGATAACTGACATAATTCAGAATCTGGAATGAGGATACAGATGTAGAAGTGAGAAGTCACTTTTTGAAATTGTTGAATATGTTCAGAATAGTGCCCCTGTCTTTGACTAGTCTCCTGCACCAGCTAAAGCATTTCTGCCCTGCTACCTCCACTTTTATTCAACTGTGCATGTTAAGCTTTCTGTTCAAGATAATAAAATAGGCTTGAAGCTTCAAGAAATAGTAGTGCCAAGTACTTGTAACTTAGCTAGTGAGTTTTTATGGATCAGGTTTTTACTTAAAACGTTAATATAAATCTTCGTTGGCGAAGCCTAGCCATGATGATGAATATAAATGATTACTTGAGGAAGTTTACAGCATGTCCTGTTAAATCAGTCATGTTGCTCAGTACTTGGTGAGCTGGTGTCTCACTTTAGACATCTTTAACTCCTGTAGAATGTAATGACATGCACTGCAAATTGTACTTGAGTCTTCTTGAACTTCTGGAAGGCCCTGCCAGTAATGACTCACTATTCTCAATAAGTACATATTCAAATTTTGAATAGTCTATAAATTTGTGAAATTGCAAAAACAAAACTGGCAGGTGTATTACTAAATTCCTTTTGGGTCTTTGTTCCGCTGTATTTTGCCAAAAAGCTGGCATTTATGAATATGTTTAATTTTGGTGCAAATCTAACATAATATTGAGGGTTATGTCTGTCTAACCAAACAGAATCAGGTATTACCATATTTCATTTTTAATAATGTTATGATGATTTGTATCAAGCTTCTAAAAAGTTGATGCTGTTGGGTGAGTGATCACAACTGTAGTTGTAGGAGAATCAGTCTTGTGAGAGACTGTTTGCTACAGTAACAGCTGAACCCTATATAAGTACAGGTAGATTTGCAGAGAATTACTAGTCAAACTGCGGCATTTTATGAAAATAAAAGCATTGCATGCATATTGGTGCTTAGATACCATAATGGGCAGCAGAGGAGAAATATGCAGAAGACTTAGGCACAAACTTGTTCACTATATTTGAAATTGTAGTAAGCATTAAGTGGTTATGTATTAAGCACCCCTTAAACGCTCATCCTGGTTATGGTCATCATAGTGTGTTAGCACGTTGTTGAATCTTGTAGGTAGGAATTTAAAATGAATAAGTCTGACTAATCCTTTTAAGAGCATATTGTCAATTTTATTTATTTATTTATTTCAAATTAAGGCCAAAATAGAGTCCGATAGAGTCATTGGCTCTGTAGGCAAAAAGGTAGCGCAAGAGACTGGAATTAAGGTCAGAAGCAGATCACACAACCTGTCTATGGCACATAGGAACGATTTTCAACATCTGCTACAGGGGATTACTGGGGAAATTCCTCATAGACCTCTAGACCTCAATATGAAGGAGTATGCTGGGTTCCAAATAGCTTTGCTGAATAAGGTAAGCACCACTGTGTGTAATGTTGTTATTTTCAATATACTTCCATTGAAATGCTAGATATTGTTTTTTATATGGCATTAATTGGAACTTCATTTACTGGAACCATAGGACTTGAAACCTCAGACTTTTAGAAATGCTTATGACATACCCAGAAGAAATCTTTTGGATCAATTAACACGAATGAGATCTAATTTACTGAAGAGTACTCGCAAGTTCCTGAAAGGACAAGATGAAGGTTAGATAACAGTTTGTTTTGTCTGTGATATGATTATTACTAAAAAACAATGTAACAGATTGTAGTTCTTTAAAACTTGGATGTCTGTTACCATTAAACTGCATGGTTTCTTAGATACTTTTCCCTTAAATAGCTCATTGGAGGAAAAATGGTGAGGATAGAGAAGATTGCAGATTGACTGCTCTGTCCTTCAGTCCATATGAGGAAACATGGGCTTTTACAGAAGATTCTTTGTTCACTTTTTTTTTCTAACTTTCATGGATATATCGGATGAAAAAAGTCACAACACTTCTGAATGTTATGATCTCTCTCCGTAGAAGTGGATTGTGAGCAGTGGAAAAGTAAGCTAGCTCACTGGGTGCTGCCAGTGTGATTCTTTTGCCTGTTAGGCCAACAACAAATAGTTCAATAGTCTACTAATTTATTTCTTTTTCCTGTGTGGTCTGGCACTGCTTTATGGCATCCAACAGAAGATGAGAAAAGTGGAGAAAATGAGAAGGGTAATGCAAGTGAAAGCATATGTTACGTTAGTCCTGACACTACTTACGTCAGATTAACATCTGTGCATTTCACATTATAGTACCGCTTTGTCAGAGTAGTTGTTCTTTGAGGACAGGGTTAAACTACATAAAAACTCAAGTTAGGGTTTTTTTCTATTATTTCTTCTGATACGTGTTTTTTCTGGATCAAACCTTGGCAAATCTAAACCCATAACAAGTGTAGAATTGGTCCTATGGATTTTTAAGAATTTGCTGATTACCATGGTCAGAAATCACCCTTGCTTTGGGAAAATGCTAGTCTTGACAATTAAATTTTGGGTAGCTAAAACTGGGCAGTTGTGTCAAAGCTGTATGCACTGTGGCATGACTACTTTGCGTTAATGTGTCTTTTGTAATATTGTTTTAGTTCTGATTTTTTACCCGGCCATTTTTTCACACATCAACCTGTTGAAAAGTTACAGGTCACATGGGAAAACTAACATCCATGCCTGACAGCTATTGCTTATTTCCTGTCATAATGATAAATCCACAAGACATGTACTGATTCACTTGAGCAAATTTCCTGCAGTCAAAACAGTGTCATAAATACCAGTTAGGCAAGAAAAATGATGTGTTTTGTACACCTGTTCTGTTAATGCATTTGATGAAAGTATGAAGACTGAGGTGTGAAGTGGGTATAGACTGAATTCTCATAAAGTGAGCAGTAGTGTATATTAATAAACTCTTCTGTTATGATAGATCAAGTTCACAGCGTACCTATAGCACAAATGGGAAACTACCAAGAGTATCTAAAACAAATACCTTCTCCACTCCGAGAACTTGATCCTGATCAACCGCGAAGGCTTCATACATTTGGCAATCCATTCAAATTGGACAAAAAGGTGACTTTTCTGTAAAGCTTTTTAAATAATGTGTGGTTGTGTGTTCTGCCGCTTACATTACTCTTCCTCAATAGTCTGTTGGATAAATCCTTTCAAATATTTGTAAAAGCACTGATTGCAAGAGAGCATCTCAGATGTTTTTCTATCAATAGTATTGTATGGAAGGCAGTCTTTATTGAAAAACCAGTGTTATGCCTCTAAATTGTGTTATAAATGAAATATGTTTGTCTCTGTAGTATAGCTAATACCTAATCATGTTTTCTTTACCAAACTTCCACCAGAAAAAGCTTCCCATAACTTCAGGACTGTCACTCCTGTCCAAATCTTTCCTAGAATTGACCAAACTGCCAATATAATTTAGAGCTCTTGTATTAAATGTGAGTCACTTTGGAGTTACTAAAAAGGAGGTTTGACCCACTCTGTCTTACTTGGCAGACTGTTGGATGAGGATCTTAAGCACATTGATTTAGTTTTGGGAGGATTTGTTTGGTACTTCGGAAGTCCAAACATAATGGCATGTTGTATGTAGCTGCCTTATACATACTAAACATTATTGTAATATGAAATCGTACTTTGTAGTTGTGGTGTAAAGTTTAAGAATTCCTCCTGTTAATTAATTACAGGGAATGATGATAGATGAAGCAGATGAATTTGTATCAGGACCTCAAAATAAACATAAAAGACCTGGAGAACCAAATATGCAAGGGATTCCAAAAAGACGACGCTGTATGTCCCCCCTGCTCAGAGGCCGACCACAAACTCCTCCGGTTGTGAATAACCACATTGGAGGAAAAGGGCCACCAACACCAATTGCACAAGCACAGCCTGACCTTGTTAAACCTATTGCTATTCACAAAAGTAAGTGAATCTTCAACTTCAGAGTTTGTTGTTTAATTTATGCAAAACTTGTTTGTGTAAAAGTACTGTTATCAAATGTGGCAGTTTTATACCTTGTTTTGGAAAATGAAGTATTTAGGTGTGCATCCGGGGTTAATTATAGAAAGTTCATATAGTCCTTCAGACAGAAGTCTCTTTTGTATGAATTCCAAGTATAAACAATGTATTTCCTGTACAGTGAGAAGGGTGTTCCTCCTTTGCTTGGAAATTTGCATGCTTCATAAGTATCACAACATGAAGTTATTTTGAATTTTGCTCCAATGCAGTGAAATCTCTTCCCTTATTGTGGAGTTGAGCTGCTCTTTAACAGTCTTGCTCACTGTTTAGTACCAAACGTAAGCTTGGTCAGTTTGATTTAATAGGAAAAGACACTATGTCATGAAAGCACATCTTACAGGTGGTTTTTATTGGTAGTTTGTAAATTCCTTTTTTTGTATTAAAAATATACCTGTGATTTTTTTAAAAACCATTAATTGCCAGGAGATGTAGTGATGGGCTCAGTGTTATAACCCACAAAAATGGGTTACACTTATGCCTGGTGTGTACAGTAAACTATACAAGCTGGAGCACAGTTTTAGAAGAGTCTAATACTGATCTGACTCATGGACTTGTATCTAATGAGAATGTGAAACTGGCAAGTGTAATCTTTGTTTTTTCAGCTTCAGAAACAAATAATGAAGTTGCAAATAATGATGTCATTGAGAATCACGTTACAGACCCGCTTTCGTCAGATGCTTTCCCGAATTCTGCGGATTCAGAGTTTTCACTGTCTTCTTTGCCGTTCAATTCGTTGGATCGACCAGCAGCTCATGGAGATGTAGTCCATGAGCACTTAGGGAATAATTTGAATGTTGATGGGTTTTTGGAGAACCATGAGGAATCAGGTAGTAAAGAACAAAGTACTGAAGAGAACTTGCCGATGTCTGCACCCAACAAAGGGAAAAAAACAGTTCATTGCAGAAGTTCCAGAGAGATTAATATAGAGCTAAGAGCACAAATTATGAAAGAGATCCGAAAACCAGGAAGAAGTAAGTATGCAAAATTTCTTTCAGATGATTGGCGTGAGAATTAAACAGAGAATTCATATTAAATTGCCATTTTAGAAATGTACTGAACCATAAGACTGAAGCAAATACATTTAAAACTGAAAAAGTTTGTTTTAAAATATCTGCTAAAAACTTCCTGTATGAGTGACTAAAATATTGCTTTACTTATCAATGTTCATGAAAGCTGTGGTTTTTTGTATCATCGGTATTAGACTTAACTTGTTAGGTGTTCCAGTAATTCCCTGAACTGCAATATTCTGTGTTTTTTAATGTTGGTTTTTATTAAACAGTGTGTCGTTAGTGTGGTTGATAGGAGATACAGCCTGAAAGCTTACAAAAACTTAAAGTCTGTTGCATTTCACTCAGATCTATTACAACAGATAACTGTATAGGCATTTTTAAATAACTGATTTCTCTTTTCTTTACCTCTAAGAGTATGAAAGAATCTTCTTTTTACTGAAACATGTACAAGGAAGCTTACAAACCCGACTGATCTTTTTACAAAATGTTATTAAAGAAGCTTCAAGGTAAGTAACTGAATCGTAATAATCTTATGAACTGCACCATCTAGTGCTATACATAACTGCTTGACAACCATGCAACTTGTTTGGAAACAATGCACCACAAGTAAGTAACTCCCTATGAAAAAAAAGAAGGGCTTAAGTTTCCTGAGATGTTGTTTGCACAAGCTTACCTTTTCCCCTCAGATTTTGTCTTAAAAATTTTGTAACTGTAACTGTCAAGTCACTGTAAATATAGATGGATAATGGGATAGAAAGAGTAGGTAACTTTAAAAAACATCATATTTCAAAGTTCAGGTGTGAGGATACTGCTAATTCGAAAGCCTGATGGAGTTGCATATTACTGTGAACTGAGCTTTCAGAAACAGTTGAAATTAATTATTATGCATCAGCACAGTCCTGTCCTAAAAACAGTTTTGAGATCCAGGTATGGTCTGGAAATGTTTACTCTTTACACATATTTAATTCAGATATTATAGTCCTGTGTGAGACTTGGGAAATGTTCCTTTTCACTGAAAAAGGAACTTGCTGGGGATTTAAACCCTGTATTGTTATAAGGTCACTATAACTCACTTTTTCTGCACAGCCTCTTTGTTCCACCCATCTTAAGTTGACACTCTTTCTGCAGTCTTTGGTAGTGATTGTGTTGCTTTTGGATGCATCAGAATTAAATCCTGTCTCCTACCATAACCTACAGTTTTCTGTATCTACTGGTGGAAAAGGCTGGCTTTCCTTTGTTTCTGTTTTTTGTTGTTTGTTTCTGCTGACTGTTGTTAAACTTCAGTTTTTATTGATTTGAGTGTAGGAACAACTTCATCTCCCTCTTCTCTTGTTGGTTATATTTTTATAGTGTGATCAATTTATCCACCTGGATAACACTGCCTGCAAATCCTATGCACTTCTTTGCGTCCTTCCTTATCCAGTCAAGTGATCAAATTTAACCCATGTTTCCTGCTCCCTGCAGGAAACATCTCTAGGCCTTCCAGAGCTGTCATCAGTTTTGTTTTGTTAACTGATAGCTGACTTTCCAATGCCATGGAATGCAATTCAAATTTGGGATGACTGCTTTCTTTCCCTGCTCTAAGAAGCTCCATCTCTGAACACAGGCTAGGGAAAGCTCTGGATCACTTCAACAGCACAATGTGTTTATAAAGAGCCACGTTCAGTTTTGGAGGTTAGTCCACTATAGCTGTAAGGGGAGAGGAAGATTTATAAAACAATTCCCAGCTTTCAGCTTCCTTTGGGAACTGACTGCCCCACAGTTCCTCTTTTGGCAGCAGAAAAGCTATCACTTTTGAGAGGCAATGAGGAAAAATGGAGGGGAAGCAGTACTTGAATGTGGTGTGTCTTTAGAATACTGAGGACAACTGTAAGAAAGATGGGTAAGAGGCCAGAGCATGGGTATTCACTGACATAGCAGTTGGGAATGGGAGTTTGTTTTCCCCATAGTCAAGCTGGGGATTGTGGATATTGCTGTAATAAGGAGATCAGGGCAGATACCGTGTCTCTGTGAGCCAACAACACAGACCAGGATGCCGGACTAGAACCTGGAGGCTTTTGCTGGGCTTTAGTGAGGCCAGAGGACTGAACTTGGTGTAAAGTTCAGAATGTTTTCATTGCTGCCTAGCTGTGAGCACACATGTGGCTACCTAAGCATTGGTCAGAAGTGGCTTCTCAGGCTCAGAAATGCCACAAGGGGAAGGGTTATCTGGAAACAGCAAGGAGTTTTACTGTTGTTGAGGCATGGGGTGTAAACCAAGGTGACAGAATGACCTACTGTTCAAATTTATTCAATTTATATGAAATAGAACTGCAGAGACTCCAGATGTGTGGATTATGCCTGTATTTTTCTCAAAATCTCATTTGTATTTTTGTCAGGAAATCTGCTCTGCACTGTGTAATGGCTGTTCCTCCACCAGTACCAACTTCACTAACCTTGTGTGAATGCACCATGAAGGCATGCAGATAATTCCTAAAAGCTGTTGACAGCTTTAGGATTACAGTTTTTTTTGACTTATATTTTATTTCTGTGTTTCAGAACTACTTGTGGAAACAGCAAACACTTAACTCTCTTTTACCTGGATTTATGAGGGCTGAGTGATGTTCAGCAATGTGCTAGGATAGACTGTAGTAAACATAGTTTTGTACTCATAAAATGGAAAAGCAAGTTAGCAGTTTACCAAAATTTACAGTTTACAGCATATATTACATATGAGGTATGTGTAGTCTCACCATGTGCTGATCCTAAAGTAATAACTGAAGCTTCCGGAGTTCAGTACAAGTTTTCTGAGTGATGTTTCATGTATCACTGTGTGCATCCATTATCATTTTTTCTTTTAAATACAGGTTTAAAAAACGAATGCTAATAGAACAGCTTGAGAGTTTTCTGGAAGAAATCCATCGCAGATCCAATCAGGTCAACCATATCAACAGCAGCTAAGAAATTGCACACAAGAGAAAGCCACAGCAGGGCACTGCTGTCCTTAATTGCATTCATTTTTGACATGCACTCTTATCTCCAAGTTCCTGTACCTGAAAGAATGAGAAGCTGCTCTATAAAATGATGAGAAGAGTATCCATCATCTTTTTTTTTTCCTTCTGTTATTTTTGTAATGTGAAAAATATTACAAGAAATTTTTATTTAACTAAATGGAGAACTTCTTGCTTGTCATGGACATAAGTGTCACTTTCCCTCAGGTTCTATTTTTCTTAATCCAACCTTCAAAACTATCACCTCTCAAGGTTGAACTTTGCCAAAAAGTTGCTTTGTAATTTTCAAAAAAAAAAAAAGCACATACATTAAACAAGGTAATGTTTTGTATATACAGTTATTTTGGATATATTATTGTAAGTTGTATAAATGTATTTTGAAATATATTTAAGAAAAGCACTTTTGTTATTCCATCAATAAAATCTCTATTTTAATCTTTGTGTAGGATGGAGTACAGTTTTTATTGGAGTGATTCATTTTGCCTTCCCTTCTCAGAGCTTTATATATTCTGGTATCATTGTTAAAGGATTAAGTAGTTTCATATTACTGGGTATTCCATTAATCAGAGAATGGGTGAAAGAAAGCTAATGCTGAATTGCAACTACATTTGGATGATATCTTGTGTACTTAGCCCTTCACTTTTGTGGTGTTCTGTATGCCCATTTGCAGCAGTGACAAACCTCTCAGTTTTATTGAGAGATAGAGTGGGGTAAAGCACAATCAGTAGTCTTTGAGAAAGGCTGTGCAGGGTTTTCCTGTGTCAGAAGTTTTTGTGTTTACAAGTGCAGGAATAGCCAGAAGGTGCTGCTGCTTGGACACAAAACATCACTGATTGCTTTACTGGCCTTGTCCTTCGTCAGTGCTAGATGAGCCCTGAATTTCTGTAAAGTGCTCTTTGATTAAGTGGGAGCTAAAATAAACAGTCCTCTGCTTTTTGTAGAAGTCAGTGATTTGCAGTCTTCACCCAGAATCTCTGGGCCTTGGGTTCTGGTGCTTGTACTGTGAGTTGCTGAACACTTGCTGTATCCCAGCTTTTGCCAGGATCATAGAATCATAGAATTAACTGAGTTGGAAGAGACTTCTGAGATCATCAAGTCCAACCCTTGATCCAACCCCACTAGATCATGACAGTGCCACATCCAGCCTCGTCCTAAAAACCTCCAGGGACGGTGAATCCACCACTTCTCTGGGCAGGCCATTCGAATGTCTGATCACTCTCTGTAAAGAACTTCTTTCTAATATCCAACCTAAACCTCCCCTGGCACAGCTTAAGCCTGTGCCCTCTTGTCCAGGATGCTGAAAAAACCCTTACATTTTCTAGATGCTTTTGGCTTCATTCAGTGTTCCTGGGGAGTGTCCATTTTATGTTGTATACACCTCAAAGGTAGTAAAAGTATTAATGCTACTTTTTTTGGCAATAATATTTGTTTGGTCACTGATTGAGTGGATGTTCCTGCTTCCTGTCTACTCTGACTGGAATAGGCTGCCCAGGGAAGGGGTAAAGTCGCCGTCCCTGGGAGTGATCAAAAAGTGTGTAGATGTGGTTCTTAGGGACTTGGTTTAGTGGTAGATTTGGCAGTGCTGGGCTAATGGCTGGACTTGATGATCTTAGACACCTTTTCCAACCTTAATGATTCTATGATTCTGTGCCAGTTTTGAAATAACCTTTCAACTTTATTTTCTTTTCACAGAATCTTGCTGTTTGCTTGATACCTTACTATCTCAGCTGGATTATATCTGTCTGGGGTCAGACTGAACTTCAGTTTTATTCTTGAGCTTTTGACTGCAGGACAGGGAAATGAAATTGTGCTTGAAAAATAACATCACAAAACTTTCTTGTAAGATGCTTTCATTCAGATGACCTACATACTCAGCAACAGCCCTGCTTTTTAGCCATGATGAAGTTGAGCAGAAGCTGTTGGCCTATGCTATTAAATATTTAAGGGGCAAAATCTCTTTTTTTCTCAAATGTTTATGTGCTTACTGTCTGCTGTAGTTGTGGTGCTCATGATTCCTAGACAGCTATAAGTTTCCAACAGTGTGTACAATGTAATAAAGTAGTGGAGGGCTTACTTTCACTTTTTCTTGTAAAAGTGTTACTGCTTAAAGCAGTGTTTAATAAATACATATAATGTAGCCTTTAATTTCGTTGGAGGAATGCTCACCACAGGAGGAACAGAAGACAGTGTATTTGTTTAGTGCTTATCATGAAGGATTTATGACTCTTCCTATAAAGAGTACTGAACCTGTAAAGGAAAACAATGTTATTTCAATTTGGGAACTTACTTTCAAAGTGTAGTTCAGTTTAAATACGTAAACTAAGCATGGAATTAGCAGATCATGGAATCACTCATTGCTTGTATGGAAAAACTGACTGCAATTGCACCCTTGTTTTTAGAAGAATTTGAACATCTCTGTATTTAAAAACAAAAAGACTTTTCCAAATAGTTCTTAACCCCAAATTAGAAGTTTGCCAAAATCTGAAACCTACCTAAACCATTGGCTAAAGATTCACTTCTGAACTGAGGAAAACAGAGCCTGAATTTGTTGCATTGTGTTCATATTTGTTGCAGAAAAGATTATTACAACCCCTTGAATGAAATCACTGCCTCAGATATACTGCATTTGTTGTTTGTATTGCTGGTACCTTGCCTGTCCTTCAAAGGGAATGTGTTCAAACCTGAAATTCAGATTAAAAAACTAACTTTTTAAATTATTTTGAGCAGAACTATGCCATTTTAAGTCTTGGAAAATATATTTCTACTCTTACTAGAAGATTGATGCAATGAAGACTCTTAGTCTATATAAAGATTCACTCTGAACTTATGGACATAGTGAGTTTTAAATACCTCTAGATAGGTTGGTGAAATATATTAGCAGTTGATCTTGTTTACCCTCCCCTTCTCATACCTGAAAAACTTGTCACTAAGTCTGAGCAAACAAAATGACTGGCATTAAAAAGCTAAAAGTACAGAAATATACTTCTGATTTTGAGTTGATTGGAAAGAATTTTATACTTCACATAAATATCCTCTTTTACAATGTGATTTCCTTTCTTTATATAACGTATACTGTAAACTGAGCCATTTTATTCACCAAAATTAGTTTGCTCTTAATCTTTGCTCTGAAGTCTATGGCTCAGGCTTCATAGATGAACTTATTGCTGCCTCTTTATTTTAAAATTCTGCGCTAGCCAAGTAAACATACTTTTATTCATTAACTGGTAATGATTGCCAAAGCATATTTAAAACAAAACATCCACCAAGGTAGTGATTTTTCTCTTTAAAAAATAGCTGCTTGCATTGTGATGTTGAAAGGTTAAGATACGGGTTTTTAAAGCACACTATTGCATACACAGGTATTCACTGACTAAGAGAAGAGTGTGTTGCTTGGAAGCAGGTAAGGATAATTATTCTCTCTGGTCTTCTTGCTAGGCCCCAGTGTTTTACTGAACTCTATAAGTTACTGTGTTCCCTGGAAATCTAAACAGATGTGATCACCAGTTATGAGAGAAAGTTGGTGGTTTGAAGGATTTACTTAGGCTGCAAATTTACTGCATTGCTGAGAATAGTAAGAGCAGTTGGAGATGGCCTTAGGCTTCAGAGGAACAAATACCTGCTAAATGGTGCATGTTGCAATTATTTATTATTGCCAATGAGCTATATGGTGTTTTCTTTTGGCAGAGATTCTGGAGTAATGCAATTGGACATCTGAAATGAGACAATAATATTGAAACTAAAGGAGCACTGTGATGCTTCACTCTCAAGACATGCTCTGCAGTTTTGTTTGTGTTTTTGGTTGGATTTTTTTTGTTTGGGTATGGGGGCGGTCAAGAAAGAAAGTCACCAGTTGCAAAAGAAATGCCTTTTTTTTTTTTTATGGCAGAAGTCTGTTCGCTGTTTGGCATCAGTATAGGCATGAGTAAGTTGCATTCATAGGGAAAGATTTCTATTTTAACTACTTCCAGTTTTAATCCAGCCAGTTTGTAATTTGAATAGCCCTGTGGAGTTCAGTCCTTAATGCTGAAGCATTTAAGATCTGTAAGATCTTTCTAGTACCTATAACTGGTGGAGAAATCTCTGAGCTTCTACTGCATGTCTAGAGAAGAGGCTAATCTTGCTTCCCTGACTTCTATGACTGTTGTGCATTCTTTTCAAGGAAATTCAGCTGTATTCTTCATGCTTTAAAAACCCAACCCCCACTGTTCCCATGTTTGATGAAATTTCCTGGATTGAAGAATGGCAGGCTATTTACAAAGAACTTGTATTGATTTCAGTGTTACTTGTGAAGGATTCTGCTCCTGAAAGGCAGAGCATGCATACCTGTATTAGCTTGTCTCAGAAAAAATGTGAAGGGTCGATCTGCTTTGAAAATAGGTGTTCGAGATCTTTTTAGTAATACCATTGCTGTAATACAACAAAAAAAACATTAGTAAAATGCATCCATTTTCTTTGCATCTTTTGTACAGTGCCCTCAAGCTCCGATGTTCAGTACCTTGAGTTTTGAATTGCTCCTCTGCTTTAACTATAAAACAAAAATTTTATCCAACAGTGAAATCAGTCTGGTTGAATTAATGAGTCCAGAGCTGTGAGACTACATGCAGGTGATTGCGTGTATTTTGATGCTGAGGTGAGTCCTTCTGGCTTTGGATTTCAAAGGTAATGTAATTTTTGATGTCGTTGCAGCCCTAACTCTGCTGAAGTTGTACCATGCTATTGCCGCACCTGTTAGCCAATTCCTGGCTATGCTGTTCTGATGAAAAAGATAAGCAAGGCACAAACGTAGTCCCTCTTCTAATTAGGAGACATGCAGCAGAGAAGTATCTGTCATCCTGGAATTTCCCTTGGCAGAGCTCTGAACAAAACCAAAGTATCCTCAGTCTCAAGTTATAACTGATTTTGCCCTCCCTGTGGGTTAATTATTAGATTAAATAAAGAATCCTTGAGAATTATGATGGCTCAGCTACTTTTAAAACACATCTTCTTTAAATAAATTCTTCCTTGTAGCTATGGTAGTATTAAGAATGCATTGTCAAAACATCCCAATACTAAAACCACCAGATTCGGATTATTTTTTGAGAAGTTAAAACAATGGAATTAATTTGAAGACTCAAGTAAGACACAGTAAAACTAGTTTGAGAGGCAGTGTTTTAATGCTCCTGAAAAAGTGCCTAGTTTAGCCTTTCAAGCCACTATGAAACTAGATCCATAACTTTTAAAGTAAACAAATATATTTTAAAATCAGCTTCTTAGCTTGGTCTGACTGGAGTTAGGGGAAGTTTTGGCATTGATTTCAGTGGGATAAAGGTCTATTACCCTTAGATTGAAGCCATCTAAAAGCTTTTTTGTATAGGGACTACCAGAAAAATTATTAAAAATAATAGAAATGAACATGGTTTCAAAATTTAAAACTACAGCTCTGCAGAAAGGTTAATTGATTACATCAATTTTTTGCTGTGCACCCACCTGTGTACTACACATGTTGGATTCAAAACTGTTTCTGGAGTAATTCTTTAAATACATCAACTCAACTGTGCCCAGGTTCCTTTTGGCATTGTGACTGTGGCATGTTTGAGTGAGGGAGTGTGCACACTGCAGTGATGTTCACTGCTCTATGTGCCTCTTGAATTCCTTCCTGGAAGCAAGGAGGAGAAGTGGGAGAGACTCAGATCTTGCTCTGATCCAGAGTCAGACCACCACTTGTATTTGCATTGTGCCTGTGGAGCGCATCTACAGTTGGCACAGCGCAGGGAAGGAGAAAGGTGAGAGGTGGTTAATGATCACCCAGCTGCCTTGCTGATGATTGAACTGGCTTGAGGGCGAGTTCAGCCTCTTCAGAGAATGTAGTCAGTCCATAGCTGAGATTTTACTCTGAATCTCCCTGTTCACCCAACACCCCAGCTGCTCATGTGGAAATGATCCTGTAGCAGAAGCTACTGCATGTGGTCACATTTCAAAGTATGTAAGAATCACGCCTGTCTTCGTAAAACTTTCCCATCGTTACTTTTAGTGCTATCAAAGAGATCATCTTCAAATCTCATAGCAGTTCAGGTGCTATAGATAAAATATTACTAACCTTTTCTCATTATTTGTTTTTATGATCTGAGTAAACATATTTGACCAACAGAAAAATAAGTGGTTTATTCTCTCAAGCAGCATTTTCCCTGGGTTGATAAAGTTGTTTTTCCTTAGAACCTTTACATGTCAGACTGAGATAAAAAATTAAAGATTCTTATGAGCATTTATGAAGGTAAAATAGAATTATGTTAAATAAAATGTTTAAATTTGGATTAGGCATACCATTAAATGCTACCATGCTTGTTTGCTTTATTTTAAATAAAAGTCTAGTAGTTGATTTAGTAATAGGCTCCAGAAGTTATGTCTGTATATTTGATTTACCTGTAGCTCCTGATGCCTTCGTACCATCTTCTGTTATTTCAATCTCTGCTTTGTGAATAACTTCTGAAATATAAAGACTGTCTTGATCTGCAAAAAATCATGTTAATAATTATTTTCTGAATTCCATTACAAACTTATTTTTAAAAATAATCAGAATGCTTTTACTCTTTTTCCCGCAGAATCTAAGGATCATATGACTGTTAGGTATTTTAACCATCTTTGACTGTTTTCCGCCTGTATGGACAATAGTGGACTGAATGCTGAATGGGAATTACTAGTTTGAGAGGTCTCCAGGTTGTGGTGGAAGGTAATGTTACATGGTGAAAGTAGAAACTAATTAACTTGGTGAGGACAAGGCAAGAACTGAGGAACTGTTGAAAGGAAAATGGCAGAAAAAAAATGCTCTTCAGGAAGAAACAATGGGACTGTGACAAAAAATGGAACTTGGAAACAAAAAATATTTCAGAAAGCTACTGTGATGGGTATTACAAGCCTGCTTCTCTCCAGCTGACTGAGGAGGGCAGAAAGCAGGGAAGGTTGGCAGACTTTTTTTTCTTGTCAAATACTTCTACAAGCCTCATCCTCTGATGGAATCCACCAGGATGCGTACATAGGAAGGAAGCTGCTGAATTATGTTCTTTATGGAGTTAATTTCCTCCAAGCATGTATCTTATTTAAATAGATATTAACTTTTATAAAATACATCCTTGTGCACTTCATCAGTATATTAATATTTGTTTGCAATAAACAAAGCAGCAGGCTTTAAGAAAAAAGTGAGCAGTAAAACTATTTTAATGTGCATCTGTTCGCAGTCTGAGATATAGAACAGCAATAGAACATGGCTATGTTCAGTTTTAAAGGTGACTTGAAAAACTCCATGAGAAATGTGCCTTCTGAGGTTCATCCCAGGAAAGTAATTTTTCTGTAAGAGCAGGTTTGAATTGAAGGAATTTCAGTTATTCACTCTCATGCAGAAGAACGTAGCTGCTCTCTAGCCTGCTCTCACTCTGAATCTTTACTAAGAGCAGAAATGACTAAGGTGAAATTCTTTGTGTTGCTGGAAATAGTCAAAGGAGAAAGAAAATGCATAATTTGGATTCTTTTTGGTTTTAATATTAAATAGGAGCAAAAATCTTCCAAGGAGCAGAAGAATTTCAGGCTTCCAAAACCAAGAGTTTAATCATAACACCAATATTTTAGCAAAGTATAACTTCATCCACTGCTCACTTGCTTAGCAAGATAACATAGCCTGGGCATATACCACTACTGTTTGTAGTATCAGGAGCTGAAATACAGACTTGTTGGTCCAGCATCCCTAACTGTTAAATGACTATTTAAAAACACAAAATAGGATGCTTTAGTACAACTTGCATTCCTAAATTTCTGAGTAAATAACCATTTTCCAGGCCTATGCCATCTTGACAGTTTTAATCTTAGAGGAAACAAAAGGAAAGTGAGCTTAAGACCCGAACAAACCCTGTCCTTTTCAGGTTCCTCTTTTCCACAAAAAGCTCAACATTTTGTCAATTGCCATTGATAAAGTAGAGCAGTTGAGTGTGATCTGTGTTTTAGAGTTGCGCAGAGAAAGCAGTGCAACTAATTCAGAAGACTCAGGTCTACCAAATAATTTACAGATGAGAGTCTACAACTGTTGGGTCAAGGATCATTTTGTATTCAGTCAAGTCTCTTACCTGAAATGCTTTTAAAATTAGCAGTGATGGGATCAAATGCGTCTCTAATTCCCAAGGCAGAAAAAACTGTCTTTAGGTCAAAAAGGCTTTGAATACTGAACCTGAAATTATGATGATAGATTTTATTTAAATGCAGGATTTTCATAGAGTTAAAAGCATAACAGATGCAATTTGTTTCAAGCCTTTCCATTTCATCCATCTATTCCTGTATGAACCCAGTGCATGCTGTCTGATTAAGTGTACTTTGCGGAAAAGCATCTCATCTTCACCTGAAGATGTTAACAGAAGGAATCCCTCACCACCATCTGTTGCAATCAGACTGCCTTTCAGTCTTCTTGACATGTGAACTTCATTTTTCCAAGTTTGGCTATAGCAAGTGGCACTTTGAAACACTTGCCAGTGATTAGCTTGGAGAAAAAGAATATTAATATATACACAGTTTCTCAGTGCTTTATTAATGTGATGAATGCAGTGTAAGAGATGTGTAATGAAGCCCTTCCAAGCTGATCCAATAAGTACAGCCACAAAAGGCTTGCTGCACCTGATTCCTTCTGCTATGCAATTTCATTGGAATAGATGATAGAAAATACCTGCAGGGTGTGCGTGTTTGTTAACAACAGCACATGACTAAAGTGAAAAATAAATGACGTGAACTTGGTTTGTACATGGAAAGATGGGTATGACTATGAGGGTAGGGGGTGTGCACAAGTTCTTTGTACAGTGCCTTTTTGCAGTACACTGACAAGTTTAAAAAACACGATATTGTGTCTTTACAAGTTTGTATATTTTTTTTTCTCCCTTAAGCAAAGAGAAAAATGGAGTGTGGGAAAGGTCCAGAAACATATCTCTTTTAGATCCTTAAAGGACTGTTAACCCCAAACAAATTTTAAGTAAAACCTCGTAGGATCAACTGAAATACTTAGTTTTTTTTTTTAAACAGTACAGAGCATACCACAAAGTCTTGTCATTCCCAGCTCACCTATTTGTGGCTTAAGAAAGGCCATCTCTGATTGTGAGATGAATAACAAAACAGAAAGCATGTCACTTGGTTTTGCTCACACATTGCTCATGAAGGCGCTATCACATGAAATTCTGACAACTGAAGTAGTGAAGCTATCGTGCTAACAGTGCTTACCTAGGTAAAAAAATGTCCATCTTTGTTCTCTTTAAGCTGTTGGCCCAGAGGGTTATGTCTTTGGCAGAAAGGTGAGACTCAATCTGGGACAAAGGTGTTCTTTTGTGGTTGGGAAGCACTAGGAACATGCTGAGTTTCTCCCCCAGGTAGGGTAACTCGACCACACTGAAAGGCTCCAGAGCTGCAGTCTGGAACTGGCCTGTGGGTGGGCAAATGTAGATCTCATTTCATTATTGAAGTGGGAACACATTCCCCTCCCCTCTCCTCCCCACCCCCCCCCAACCCACAACCGTAGCTGGGGTCAGCAGACAGTTCAGAGCAGCTGTGGTAGGATTTAAGGAGTTGTCTGTAGTACATGGGTTCTTGTAGCCAGCTCATGTTACTATTAACTCACAATAGTCTCTCGCCTGAACAGAGCTGATGGTGAGAGAGATGTATGTATATTGGCAGAAAAGTGCTAATGCCAGTAATAGTACCCGAAGCACTGCCTCAACAGGGCATGGGCATTTTATTACTTTCTCATATAATAGCTGTCCTTCTTGCTCAGAGTTTAAAAAATATTACCAAGGCACTGACAATAACTATAATGACTCTTCCTGCAATGCATGTTCTTTGACTAAACATGCAATTTTATAATATCTTTCACTAAAATTAGTGCTGATAGAAGTTACAAAAACAAAAAGAAGTATCTTATTTAATTAACTGAAATCTACTTTGCCTCATATTTCTGTCTTTGTGACCTTTAAAAATCAGTTTTAACCTTATCTCAAGAAGCAAATGGTTATAGTAAACAATAGTTTATGCTTATTTAAGCATCATATTTATAATTTGATTCTACTCCTTCTTCACCTGGCTGTAGTAGTTGTATCTTCAAGGTGCTCACACTTGCTGAACCAGGGATTGTAAATAACAGAATATATGTAGCTCATGTTCATAATATCTAAATGTTTGGTAATATGTTCATATAGCTATAGGATGTCTGAAATACTTAGTGTACAATATTTTGTTAGATTTTGCAGATATGGACTAGATAGGATTCATAAAGTGTTGATTATTCTGCTAGATTAAATCTTAGACTCTTAGATGAGCCCTCCTGCCTTGCAACATGGAGAGAGAATTGCTCTGTTAAACCAACTCCCAGCATGTGGATCATTTGCTGGGAAAAGATGTTCTGGTTTCTAATGGGCAAACAAGGAAGATTTACATTTGTAGTGCACTGGGCATGAGTGGTTTAATATGCAGGCATGCTGATATTTTGAAGTCAGCACATTCTGTGCAAAGGTTATACAGTCCTTATTTGTTAATTAGAAAGAAAATCAAAGACTTTATATTATTGAGTCAGAGCATTTAGCGTTCCTTGCTTGAACTGATTTTGAGCATCCCATAAGGATTATACATATGCTAAATTAGAATTCAAATGTCGTTTACAAATTGCTTGGAAAAATGAATATGTAAAATAGCTGCAGTGTTTAAGAGGCATGTGTAAACAGTAATGTTGACATTTTCTTAGAGCAGTGTTACTTGTCCCCAGGCTGGTTTGTTCTGCGTGGCAATGTTAAAAGGATAAACAATGTTGTAAAAGCTGCAGCTGATAGTAGGTTACAGTTAATCTTTCTCACTCTGTGCTTCGTATCCTGGTGGGAGACAGCTACTATCACTTAATAATGACGAAACTTATCTTGGGTCTCTATTTAGTTGTACTGAGCCAGTCTTTTGCATTTGTTTCAAACTGATTTGTTAGAAATGTTTCTGGCATTTTTAGAGACAAAGAGGGAATTGGCCCAATCAAGTCTGACAATCAGCAAATTTTAAACGATGCCTTTCATTTTACCTTTTCTTAAAAGTCTCTCCAGCTGCAGAAAGCTCACTTACTTCAGGCTGGATTAGTATTTTGGCTAACTTTCCTTTTCCATGCAAATATTTAGTGCTTCAGCTACCTACTTAAGGACAATAGGATGGAGTTCTTGTGTTTAGGCAAGTAGTCAAATAAGAACTAACAATTTCTCATCAAGTTTGCAAGGATTCTGGTGCAAATATAGGGTCAGACAATGCAGTTCAGCTGCTGAATTCCTGGTCATTGGCTTTCCATGGCTATACCCACTTGTATAAGCACTGGCAGCCTCCTGACTTCTGTTGTTTTGGACCTCTCATTTCTTTATTTCACTTTACTAAAAGAGAAGCTTCAGAGAAAAGGTCCATTCTTAAGGCAATAGCTGTATTTGGGGAGCTTCTTTTGCCATGTGCTTCTGAAATACATGATGCTCACCAAGTATGTTCTCAAGAAACCTGTTTGTTTATCTCTTAAAGCAATGAAGGGTAAGGCTATTCAAGACATCATGGGTAGCAAAAGCCATGAGCTGGTAATACAAAATCACCCAGGGCTGAAAAATCAAGTTGATATAGTAGTTCATGTTGCTCAACAACAAGGAAGATGAGGTATAGGGTTTTGGAAAGGGAAGCTGCACTCCTCAGCAAAGTAGTTTAACTTGTAAAAGGTTCAAATGTAAATAGGATGGGAGCGCTTCAAGTCAGAGATGTGAATGCAGTCAGGAGCAGGCAGTCCCAGCAGGAGGAAGAAGTAGTGGTGGGCACACCATGAGTGTCTGGGAAGAAGAGACGGCACAAAGAAAGATGTAACTGTAAGGTCAAACTTGCAAAGACCAGAAGAAATGTTTTATTGACCAGGTGAATTATGGTTCAGAGATAAAAAGGCATAGAAATAATGAGCTGCCATCTGCCTGCTTGATGTGACTGTTGCACAGCAAAGGAAAATGTTTTAGCCATATAAGCTATTAAGCCATATAAGCTATTAGATATTTTTTTAGATTCCTGCCAATTATTTGTTGGTGCTGGTGGCAAAGGAGTAATCTGATAACAGAGCAAAAGATAATGGTGAGGTTCCTAATGGAAATGAAGAAAGGAGTAATTACACTATCAGACATGGAAACAAAGTTCACATTACTTCACATCAAAAGTTCACATCACATTAGAGAGATGAATAATGATCTGGAGCCTGGGTGATCACCACGCCAAAAATATGAGAAGAACTTTGATGTAGAATTGCAAACGAGCAAAATTTTTAATAGACTGTAATTCAGTTGTTTCCCATGATTGGAAAAAAGGAGTCAGTTTATAAAGAAAAAGAAAGTAATCTGGGAAGTTGTAGAAAGTACTCTGGAGAAAAGAATAATCAAATCACAGAGGGAAATAGAAAATGAGATAAATTGCAATAAAAAATAGACTAGCAAACAAATCTATTGCTTCAATAACTAATTTGATAAAAACTCATAGATCCAGCCATCTAGTTTTAGATAGAACAGTAAACATAATTTTACTGTGGCACTATTTACAGGTAAAAGTGATGGCAATTAGAGCAGGCAAAGAAAAGCAGCACACAGACAGTTGAAGCAAAAGTGGGGCTCCCAGGTTGAAAAGAGTTACTAGTGGCTTTCCAAAGTATTGTCCGCACTGAAGACTTTCATCGAAGACAGGGATTTGCCATGATGACTAGAGTGGTGGAAATCAAATGGTGGTTCAAAAACACACAAGGAAGGAGATACATGCATGTGGAGATTTCCCTCCCCTTGATTTACCTAGGACTCATCAGCTGGAAAAAAGGGCAAAAAGGAAAAAGGCCCAGGTGGGGCCAGCCTTGAGTAACCACTCTGAGCTGGTTCTGCACTACACTATGCAAGGTACTTTTAGGAAGACATAGAAATACTAAAGTCATTTTAACAAACATGAATATAGCTTCATTAAAAGTGTTGTTTACATTCCTGATCATTCTCAAGAAAGATTGATTTAAATTTGGAAAAGTGCAAAAAAAGAACTAGCAGAGAATTGGAGCCTGGTTTTTGAATAGCTTAGAAGAGCCAGCTTCTTCAGCTTATCTGACAGGAAATTGAGAGGCAGCTTGGTAACTTGCAAATGACATTTGGGAATAAATATCAAAGCTGAAGAGAAACTATTTAACTTAAAGCTGGCATGATGTTAAGGGATATAAATTGGTCTTGAAAAAATTTGGACTTGGAATGAGGAAGGTTTTTACCCAAGTGCACTTCTGAAATTTAGGGTAGAAGGGAGAGGAGATTTTTATATTTTTGAAAGAGATTGTATAGCTAACTGGCATAATTCCTGTAGGTAGAAAATTAAGCCTGCAGCATAAGTCCTCTTGTCAGCAGCCCACATACATCAAGCCTTTGAAAGTAGCCTACACTGAGTTCATATGGTATAAAAATAAAAGTTTGACCTATATTTATACTGGTTTAAGTCCATGCTGAAATCATGCACTGATTTGGTTTAAGCACCATAAAAAATTATTTTTTCTTGCAGAATTTGGCCCTGAAGATCTGCAGTTTTACCCTAAAGTCTTGGAAACAGGCTGTGACTAGAGACAAGAAGGGCAGGTGTGTAGTGCTGGTATTCCTGGTTATGCCATCCTCCCTCTGGTGCTCACACACTCAAACAACAAGCAGGGATTAGGTTGAGGGGCCAGAAAATTTTTTATCTACCCCACAAATCTAATTGGCTTGATATGGTTTTAGTCTTAACTACCCCTCTGTCATAGGGTCAAATGTGCTTCCCATGGTCCTCCTTTCCGAGGCAGCTTTATTTAACAAGCTCCATGCTATTGTAAAGGACTTTCTACACGGTGGTACCCTCAGTCTCCTATGTTCCTTTCTCCTGGTTCATTATCTTTGTGCCTTTTTGTTGTTTGCTACAGCTGACGAGTTTGTTATGGATTGGTGGAGGTGTGTTGATCTATGAAGAATGGGACAGGGACAGTAGATATTTTAGGAACCATTCTGAATGCAGAATCTGTTTAGTCAATGCCTGGGATTATATGGAGTCAAGTTGGCCACCTAGGTGGTCTCTTCATTTGATGGGATTTCTTCTGAGACTTCTCTAAGCTGTGAAAATAACACTATCTTAGCGTGTTATTTGTGGGAAATACATAAATAAAGCTGTTCCAGGTTGTACAATAGCTCAAATCTGGATTAAGGACAGTTACCGTAATTAACTTCGGCTGTATGATGCATTGTGGGCACTTTCAGGGTTGAGCCCTCTGATGTGGTAAAAGGCAACATCTGAGTGTCCACAAGAGAAAACTTCTTTTGCCACGTGCTTCTGAAATACATGGTGCTCACCAAGGCAACCTGGCTGAGCGACGACCCAGCAGTCTCCAATGGCACGCCACGCACATCCCCATCTGCATGGAAAAGAGACAGGGAGAGGGACACACCATCCTACTTGCCCAGGCCTAAAGGCCAGACTGTGTGACTAAATAAAGCAAATCAGGACTGC
The DNA here is from genome assembly GCF_003031625.1 of Empidonax traillii. Lineage (NCBI taxonomy): Eukaryota > Metazoa > Chordata > Aves > Passeriformes > Tyrannidae > Empidonax > Empidonax traillii. Next base: position 750,104 of record NW_020955425.1, on the reverse strand, counting down.
TCTCCACCCCTAAGGGCAAGAGGCAAAACTCATAAGGCACCGGTAATCCTCTACCTTCCCCTTCCCACATGTACATGGACCTCATCTGGATTGCCTGCTGGTCCATGCTCTCCCCAGAGCTGAGTTTGAGCTGGGCAGTGTTGAGAGTCAAAGCTGTGCCATCACTGTGCTACTTGCTGAGCAGTGCAGATGATGGCAGCCCAGTGCTCAGCACCATACCCTGGCTCCAACTGCTTTTCTAGGTCAAATGTGCCCGGGTGTACCTCAGAGTTGTTCATCATTAGTACCAGAAATACCTCATGGCATAACTACAGATTGCTTTATGGAGCAACTAAGTCAACTGGAGCTTATATCCTAATTTTCCCCTTCTCCTCTTTACTTGTCAGTTCAACTGATTCTGCTTTGGATATCTCAAAGATTTCTGAAAGAGTGATCCGCTTTTAATTCATTGATACTGCATGTGAGCACTGCAATATGACCTCCCATTTTAGTACTTGCTTCTAGAGCAATACATTTCTGTCATGGAGCTGGATCACTTTTTAGCGTTCACTTGAGAAGGACAGAATTTTTTTTTTCATTAGTTTCAACAGCTTTAATGTGTGTATTTAACATTACCTCACATGTTGCTGGCCAAATTAACATTCACATAACTTAAGTTGATGGGGCAAATCAAGGACTGATTTGCTCTGCTGCTTCTAAAGACTTTCTTTTCCAATTATTTTTTTCATTAACACAGAATTTAATTTCATTACTTTTCTTGCTTATGTGGAAAGTAAATTCTTTTTATTTCCTATTTTGACTTTTTAAACTCAGATTCTGACTGCTGAGCTTATGGCCCTCCATGTTCCCCATAGCACCATGAAAGCATTCGGTGCCATAAACATGGTCCCTGGGGAATTTGGCTGTTCCTCATTAAAAGTGAAAACACTGCAAAGGACTGCCATTTTAAAAATTAGAGGAACAAGGCCAAGTGGTTACCAGCTTGATACTGCAAATGTATACTCACAGGTTCAGGCCTATTCCCACTCTTTCATCACATTAAAAATGAGTGTCAGCACAAGAATTAGATTTTCTGGCCTTCAGCCTTGGTTTGGACAACTCAGAGTATGGCAAAAAAACTGTACTTGGTTAAATGCAATTTCTCCCATCACTCTTATTTTACTTTTATTCGTGTGCGTTCTTGTGGGTTGCTGTGTTACCTGCAAGGTTACTGGTGATCCATTCCTGTATTTGGGCCGCGGTTCTGTTGGGGTCAGTAAAGTTGGTTTGCTGCAGGCTGCTGTTCGCCCAGCGTGCAGCGTGTGCAGCAAAGTGGGGCGAGAGCTGCACGCCAGCATCCACAAAGAAGGAACACGCCAGCTGAACCACCGTGCCTTGGCTTGAGTCGGTCGCTCCCTCATACACCGTGCGCAAGAAGTCCTGCACGCTTTGATCTGCCAGGCAAGAGAGAGGGAGAAACTGCAACTGCCATGTTGAGGTTAAGGATTGCCCCAGGGCTCCGCAGCTCTCAGCTCCAGTGCTGACACCGGTGTCCTCTGATTGCTGAAGCACCATAACAATGGAAGCACCCTTGGCTTTATGGAGTATTACTGTCAAGTGCTGCTGCTGAGGGCGGTGATGCTCTAGGCATGGTATAAAGCACTCTTCACGTTGCTGTAGAAATCACTCTAGTGCAGATGTGTCAAGCAGCTGATCTCACTTCAGGTTCACACCTCTATGCAAACACGCTTCTGAACAGTTCTATAAGGTACATTATTTTTTGGTCTTGGGCCCTCTCTGAGTTCCCATTAGTGGGATCTAGTACCTCTCTCTTTCCTTCTCTTGCTATTATCCACCTATCCCAGGAAAGGCATCTCCCTGACAGCCCCAGGTCAGTCTCTGCCCCTCTTGGACCCTATTGTTTTGTTTCTTGAAGGATGGTATCCCAAACTGGTCCAGTATTGCTGATGAGCCTTGGCAATGCTAAACAGAACTGATGGTTGCTTCACATGTGTTACAAGTGACTTGTCTATACAGCCCACAACAATGTCTGGTTTTTTTTGAAGTAGAATTGTATTTCCCATTCAACACTATTTTTTGACTCATGGTTCCCCAATTTGAATGGTTGATTATTCCTTGTAAATGTAGAATTTTACACTTTCCCTCACTGAATTGTGTCCTATTCAGTTCACACGTTTCTCTGGCTTTCCAGGATCCTTTTAAATACTATTCTAGTCCTCCAAAATGCTTGTAGCAATTACAAGCTCAGTGTAATTCCAAAATTCAATAATGTATTCTTTGGTTTGCTGTCTACCAATGGAAATAGTTGAATAATGCCCTGGTCTCCTCTTTCTGAAAAGCTCATAGTTGTTCAACAGTGGTGGCTTCTGTGATGGATACATAGCTGAGGTGTGAGCCCAGAAGGAACATAAGTCCTGAAAACGCAGAGAATCCTGTCTTTTTAGAATCACTGAGTTCCCATAGACTCCCTTGAAGGGTGATTTAGGAGCCTTTATTTTTCTCAATTGGAATGACTTGTGATTGAATGGTTCATGACAAAGTGACCTCATGAGGCCTGGGACTCTCACCCCATCCAAACAATGTTTATGGGGTCTGTATCGAATCTCCTCAAACTTCCTGTGTTTGCAGTTCAGCCCCTTTCCTATATATCTTCTTGTATCTTGGAGGAGACTTGCCTGTGTCCATATAATAAAAGTCTTGTTGAGATTGCTACTTGCCTTTAAGACATTTTCAGCTGTAACTAAGTTTTCTATGTGGACTGGGAAATGTTTGGAGTACTGCTTTTCTTTAGCAAGACACCAGTGCCTTTTGGCTTTGTGGGATCACCAGGACCTTTCTGATTTCTGTGGGTATGGGCAGAGCAGGAGGGAAGTCAGACAGGACTACCATCTGGGACATGGGTGTTTTGGGGTGGCTAACCAGAGAAGTGAATCCCACATGGACTGACCTTTCCAGGCTAATCAAGTTAAGGGCCTCAGGTCAAGGGCAGGATCACTATGAGACTCCAGCTGCCAGACAGGTCATCAGGAGACTTTTACTGCATTGTTTCAGATTCTCGTGGGGCAAAAGACGAGTTTCTCATCTAATGATTTCTGTCACCTGAGAATCCAGAGTGTGTTTTCTGACCTAATAGTGCTACTCTAATAACCTGGAGGAAGACTTATCACCTATGGGAAGTTTGATATTAAAATTTGATTCTATTAATGTTTAAGGGATAAAATATTGAACTCCTTGAACAGATGTCTAGAAAACTCACATAATCTGAGGTGTAAAGTGCTTTCCTTGTGTGTTCTGCATTAGTATGGGAGCATCTGGCAAGCTCCCTGGAAGATGTGAAAAATTAAGGATGGCAAACTGGAAGTAGATGTGAATGTGAGGGGTAGTATCCCAGACTTGTAACTTCCCCAAAGTGCTTAGCTAACCGAAGTCCTGAGTTCTTACTTGGAGAACAGCTAAAAGTTGCCTTAAAATACTCTATTGTTGATAAAATAAATCATCTAGGAGAAAGCATTTTAAAGCACGTCATTTTGTTTGTGCTGTCTAGAGATACATCCCTTTTATGCATTGTTTTTCTTAGTATTAGAATAAAAGTGAAGAAATCTTCCAAACATTGAAAGAAGATTACAAGTGCATGCAAGAGCAGATTCTCCGTGAATAGTGAATAAACCATCAATGTTTTCATTGTTTTCAGCCTGCTAAGGTTTTAACCTCATCCTTCGTTATTGTTTAGGGCAGACCAACAAAAACATTGATGCAAACACCTAGTTGAAGAAAGGGATTTTATCACATATGCATACCCATATAATTTGGTTTTACTCATCTGATAGGAAATTTCATCTAAGTATTTGATTTATTTATTTGACTAATTTATTTGATTTAGACCATTTGAGGAACTGGTTTCCTTCCCCATTACGGGAAATATGCTATTATAACCAATAGCAATAGATCCCATCCTACTTTATTTTCACATTTATGCATTATTATTACTGAAAGCCAAAGCTCATGTGGCTTGTGCCACAGACAGCTAAAATGGAGATATAATGTCTGCTTGCTATGATGTAGCATGTGAGAAGAGAGCATAAAAGAGCTAGCAAGTCATTAACAACCTCTGCACTTCTCTTTGTTACATTTTCTGTGGAGATGTGTGCTTGAATTTCACTGTGATATGTTATTCTTTAAGGTTCTTTCTTTATAACTGAACCCTTAATGACCAGAAGTATCGAGCAAAGCATAACCCTTATATGAATTAATGTTGTTTAGGAACTGAAAATTTACTTCGAATTTACTGAAAATTTTCTTGAAAATTTATTTATTTACAGGTATAGGAGTCTTATAGGCAAGAGTTCATTGTATCAGCTGCTCGTAATATAGATGCACTGTTCCTATGTCAGTACATGTAGCTGATGGCTGTATCTTGATTTATCAGCCAGAGTTAGCTTACTGCTGTGTTGGTTTTGAATATTAATCTTGTACAGAATGGTGATGGTAACTAAGTCAGGTTACAGCACAGGAAGATGAAATTACTGTTGGTTTTATCTTTAGTTTTTATTCCTTGAAAGTGAATTTTATGCTGAGAAATAGCAGTGTCATGTCTATACATAAGTCTTGTATATAAGCTGCAAATTTTGAAGATGAGGCAGTCATCTGCTTTTCATAAACATTCTGCCCATAATGTAAAATAGTTTTTGACATGTGATGTGAGATGGTAGGATAATCCAAAGCTAAAATGAAAACAGCATCCTTAAATTAAGCTGACTTAATGCTGGATTTAAAGACATCTGTCTTTCCCACATCCCTTCCAAATTCCCAGTGAGTTTTATTTTCGCCTGCTTTCAGGGAAAGATGCAACTGCACCATCCATCTGTCAATGTGTATCCCTGTCTGCCAATCTCCTTCTGATAACTTTTCATCTTTTTGGCCAGTTGTAATAACATCGTAGGTCTTAAAGATAATTCAGCTTCTACAGCTTTCATTTGTTAATGGATGGGAGAGAGAACAACTCTCCTCTGCCTGGCACCTCTTTGCAGAACACACAGGGGAGAACACAGCAAGGTGGACACGATGAACCTCTAGGAAATCTGGAGCAATTCTGCTGTTCATGGAAGTGGCTTTTCTAAATGTAGCTGTAGTTTTGTTCTGTGAGTAAGCACTGATTCAGGAAAAAGTGGAACAATAACACATATATCAGCTACTCCTTTGAGTTTCCTTTGTCCAGATGATACCTGCCTATCAAAGATGGAGAAAACACCCCTAAACTAGATCTTGCAGTGAGACAAAAAATGGAAGTTTAGTATGACGTGTCCCATTTCTGCCTCCTTATTAAGCTGTGAATTTATTAAAAAATGTAGGACAATATGTATTTTTTTTTAAGCAGTACATACCATGAATGTTGTATCCTAGGGCATCCTGCAGCTCTGTAAAGGTATTTCCTTGTGCTCCAAACTGCAGCAGCTCCAAAGAAACAGCCACACTTGCTGGAGAGACTACCAGATTTGTTCTATTCTCTGCTTCAGATACATGCCTGTAGAGCCTGATGGCAAATTCAGTTTTCAGCTCTTTCAGCTCATCATAGGAGACACAGTTTCCTTTGGTTAAGCAGCAAGCAGACAGGATAAATGCAGAGAAGAAAATGGGCAACATGGAGGCAAGCTGGGAACACTCTCCACCAGCTAATCATACCTGCAATTAATAACACAGATATATTTAGGAAAGTAATAGGCTGAGAGACAGAGAAACTTTCTCATTCCATCAGTGCTGAGATATCACTGGCAATAGTAATGATCACTATTAAAATACTTGTCCAGGTCTACTCAGTATCTGTTGTCATTAAAAAAAAGAAAAAAAAAAAAAAAGGGACATGCTGATGACTCTGTTGACTAACAAGGATTGAATTTTCCAGAATGCTGCAGCATATAGGATGGTTGGACATTACAGAGTCCCTTGTCTCCCTTGTGTGGAGACAAAGAGCCCCTTGGTTAAAAAGTTAGCTACCTGAAGACATGATGACTGCACTGAGGTGCAGTCTCCAAGCTGCTGGGAACCCACAGCTTCTTTCTGTCCCCAACTCCCCCAGAAGAAAGGCCACCCCTCATGAGGTGCAGAAGTCTAACTGGAGGCTCCAGGCTGGGCTTTAGATCCGAATTTGCAAAAGGCTGGCTTCAAATTTCCCCGCAGATATTCCTCCTATGAAATTTATCCCAGTGAAAATAAGGTTGTATTTGCAAAAGGTTCTGGTGCTTGCAGCACAAAATCATCATGTCGTATTTTTTTTTTTTCTGAAATCAAGAATTCGTCAACTTTATATAAAGAGACACTTAAGATTCATATTAGAAGGTATAATGCTAAAATGACAGAATAGCTTTCCTTACAGAATTTCACCTTCTGAAGATTGTATGCAAGTATATTTTAAAAATTACTGCACCTTCTTTCACCTCAGGATTTTCTACAAATCTTTCTCCATGCCCTTTGCTCTAGAGAACACCTCTAATGCTTTGCATTTACTCACAGTTAGCTCTGTTAAATTGTCTTGCCTTTCTGTGTCCTTCTGTGTGTCTGAATGGAAGCTGTCTATGAACGTCTTGTCTGTCTCCTTCTTTAATAGGTAGTGGAGTAAAGACTAAGTCATGAGACTGCATTTAAAGGGATAGTCAGTGATCAGAGTCTCTGTCGGCGATGTCTGTACCACTCTGTCCAAATTCCTGTAGGCTACAAGCTCTATGGAGAGCCAGGCAAAGCAGCATGCCACTGACCAGCAAATCCATGGCAAGGAACAAAAAGGTACACATGGAGATAGAGTCAGCAGCTTCCTTGCAAGCCCTACTCGAGCCTCATGAGACTTGTGACCTGCTGGTACCGAGCAAGGCATCTCCTATCTCTCTTCCCACCCCCCTCCTTCTTTTATATGAATTCCATTGATTCCTCTGCCACAAAGGGGAAGAGAAAGGGCTCTCTGTGTACCAGGCACACAGCTATTTTTTTACCCCCACTTTGAAAACTTATTCAGAAATCCCATGCAATTAAAATGTCTTTATTTCCCCCTTCTTTTTAATTAATGCCATCCCAAATAACAAGATTTTCTTTTACTCTTTAGTTTCCAGAAGGAAAGAAACAACAACATGGTGCACTTGAAGGAGGTGCTTTGAATGGACCAGAAGCAGAAGAGCTGTGGCTGTGACTGCTTTAAGAGCAGTTGTAGCTGTTCATGGCTTTCTTCGTGTGATGGGGTTAAAAATCCTCCCCCTCACATTCACAGGTTCAGCCTCACAGGTTCAGCCTCACAGCTTCACAATGCCAGTTAAAGAAAGATTTGGGCTTAAAAATTAATGTAAAACTGCAGTTTATTGGTCTTCACAGAGTTTGACACCATATATATATATATATATATATATATATATATATATATATATATACTTAACTGCTTTACAACATACATTCCTGTTGGAAGAAGACATTGGGAAAAAGTTCATTACAATCAAGCAATAATTTAGGTGCAACTGTTTTATTCTTAACAGGTAAGGAACAGCTTCACAATGGAATTAGGACCCAAATGAGAATGAAGCAATGGGCCTCCCTTCCTCTGTACTTGTGCTGTTCCTCTCTTTCTGCTGTTTTGAGAAGACATCAGAACAGATATGGATACTGGGGTCTGTTTTTTAAGATCCTGGGCTTTAGACCACATTCCTGCTAGGACCAATGAAGGGGAAAAGCTTGGTCAGTCGCAGCCTAGTACAACAGGCAGGGATGTTGCTTTTGCTAGGGATTTCAATAAAGTATCCTTATGCTGAAAATTACATTTGAGCTTAAGAGTTTGGCTGAATGAGGACCTCTCTGTTGAAGTTATCATTAACAGTGTCCACTGGACTGGAATTGTATTCGGAGGGAAGGAAACAGAGACCACCAAGTGATTTCTCAAAGGGCTCAGAGCTGTCAACAGATAAATTAACTGTGGTCACTGGTGAGGACTATACAGGTGGATTTGATATGATGTTCCCAGAGGCTCCAAACCCGATAAGACATTTCCTCTGTGCCCTGCTTGATACTCTCCTATGGATTTATTATGATTTAAAAGTAAGATAAGGAGTCCCTGGAGGTTTTAGGCATGATTGTCAAAAATTAGCATTCAACTGCCATTTTGCAAAAATGGTACTATCACATTTGTGATATGTATTTATGGAAGATGTAATTGAAAATTGCACCTGGTATGAATGTTGTGTAGAGCAGCATAGTTTCAGTGGGAATGGGTAATATATGTTCTGGGTCTTGTCTCATCACAGAGGGGAACTTAGAAATTGGGGAGGTTGTTTCAAATCCTCCCTCTCTGCACATACTTTAGGAAAGGAAGGATGTGGAGGAACCTTAGCAGCAAAAGCAGTGTTTGCAGACAAGGAGAGAGGACTTAATAAAACTAAAACTGGATCAACACTGTACAAAGCAGCCATGGGAAATAAGAAATGTGCTTTACATATAATAAAAAGAAAAGAAATCCTTTGGTGAATGACGAGAAAGATAGAAGGCACTGGAGTAAGAAAGAAGTAAGAGTCAGTGAAACTACTGTGACTAAAAAAGAAGTCATAAAATACTGGAGGAAGGTTGTGAATATTTATCATAATCAAGGTCAGAAAAAAAATTCTCACACCTGTTCACTTTAGCAACCCAAGTTTTAAGTTTTTATTCCCAAGACTGAGATCCAAGGTTGACAGCTAGGTGTCTGTGGAGAAGCTGGTGCCACATGAGGATGAGCCTGAAAACTGAGTTTGCCAAGTGAGTCCATGGAGCCAGGAACTGAGCTGTCCAAATGAGTGGAGTTTGGGGGGGCCTGAAAATCAAATAAGCTAATTACAGAAATCCTGTGTTAGAAATAGAGGTGTCCTGGACCTACTGATGTAGTAGGGTTGGGCTGCTTCTGAGAAAGGGAGTTTCTGGGACTTTGTAAAGGATTTCGGCTTTTTTTTTTTTTTTTTTTTTTAAGCATCTTCCTACCTGCCTGTGTCCTAGTTTAGGCGTTACATCCTTCTTTGGTCTTAATCTGGCTATGCATCACAATGTACTGAGAAAAGCACTGATACATTTTCTGGAAATAATTTTATTTTTAAGATAACTCCTCAAAGCCAGAAAGGGGCAGAGGTTGCAGCTGTATTTTGAGAAATGGTTTTTCACACTGAGATAACTTAGACTGCCTCTGAGGGAACTGAGAAAAGGCATAAGCTGAGGATGTCTGGAGAAAACACAGCACAGGGATGTGTGTGTAGGAACCTGGATCACAGAATCCTGTGTCTCTGTGGAGGTCCTCTGAGCATCTACAGGTGCAGCTCTGAAAACTGCAGAGGGATCCCAATCTCTCCATTCCCTCACTGAGCAGGAAAACCACCACTCTTTGAGAGGGAAAACAGGAAAGAGCTTCCTGATGTGTGAACAGCCCCCAGACAGGGAGCAAACTGGTGGAAAGCACTGGAGACAAGCCATAAGTGGTGACTGTTTTCATCAATGGATTAGATCCTGTCTGTGTCTGCAGTGTGACAATGCTGTTACTGCATGGGCCCTTGATATCCTACGTGACCATGATAGTGGGCAAGGGAACAGACTGCTGAAGCACCCACAGTTGCTCAGCACTGACAGATGCCATCATAAGTGGCTCTGCAATGTCTTGTCTAAAGGAATGAAGAAATAGAAAAAGAAAGATGAGGAAAAGATAAACAGTCAGAGGCAACTGTTCTCCAGAACGTCATCTTCAAGGTGTTTGTGGGCCAGATTCTACTCTGAGGTAGAGGACTGCGAAAGGCAAAATTGAGTCCTGGAGCAGATGGAGAACTGCTGGAGGACTGTGGGCTGTGGAAAACAGACTCAGGGTTGAGCCTCCATGGCATCAGGGAGGAAGGTGAGGAACTTGTTCAGCCCCGGTAGCACTAGAAGTCACAGGACTCAAATGAGAAACCAGAGGGAAAGGCAGAGCCTGCATGGGCATTAGGGGCAGAGAGAGATTTATTTGGAAACCTTTCCCCACAACCAATTGTTTCTCATAAGAGACTGGAGTTTTCTCTGATTTATTAATCTGTGTTCTAAGAAAATCAAGCCCTAGTTTGGTGTGGCTGCTGAGAGGAACAAGGGAACAGTTCTTCTTTTGGGCTCTGGCCAGTTTGGTCTTCTGCTGCATGGACTTTACACAGTGATCTGGATCAGAATTTGGCCCAGGGAAAGGCTGGAAGATAAAAGATAAGAGAACCAGTTGGGGACCAGGTTTGCCTTTTCAGAACCCTCTTGCTTGCGTTTCTGTGTCAGGTCAGGCTCCTGTAATCATAGAATCACAGAATCAGCCAAGTTGGAAAAGACCTCTGAGTTCATCAAGTCCAGCCCTTGATAATCTTCCTTCCTCTCTAGCACAACCCTATTATCAGTAGGATTACTATATGCTTACCCCCTCATAAATGATAACAGAATTTAACCTTCTATCTGCATCTGGTCTTTGTGTGCTTGCTCTCTTTAACATATAGAATAACCCTGGGGAAATTAGATAGAATCCAAATCAACTTCCTTCCTGCTTATATCTCCTCCAGGAGAGAGCCTGCACTGCAAGACACTAGCACATTTGCTCTGTCAGGAAGGTGGTTCTGCTGAATCTCAGAACAAGAAAAATTTGCATCATCATTTTATACAGAGCTTATTCTGCAGGGAGGCAGCTGGCTGTGGAGCTACAAAACTCCCAGCTGAGCAAGTTCAAGTGAATTTTCTTACTGCTATCCACATGCATATTGTGAAGGGTCACCTTCAATGAAAAAGTCCATCTGCTCAGTGAGGTGTCATGGTTTGAGCAGGCGGGCTTGGTGCCAGTGCCTGGCCAGCCAGGACCTGCTAGGAAGGACATACAGTGCAGGATCCCAGAATGAAGCTCCATTCTGCAGCAGAATCCAGACCACTTCTCGCATACACTTCTGTCCAGCTCCATGTGGAAAGAAGTGCTATTAGCAGCAATAGAGGCTTTTTGGCAGCTCCACAGTCAGAGGTAGTCTCCCTGCCCATAGTGCAGTCAAAACAGCAGAGAAGCACTGGCTCAGGCTAGCTGTGACCAAACTGTGCAGCACTTGGTTCTCAATCCTTTTCAGACCCTGCGGCTCTAAAGCACAAATATAACATTTTTGTGAGGTCGTTTTTCTGTATCTATAATACTGCAAGTGGAATAACAGAGCAGTGGTTTTACAGTGTCACCGTGGGAATCAGTGTTTTCCGTCCTGCAAGATGCCCAAGGACATATGAGCACCCTTGGGGATACAAGGGCCGATGGATGGGCATTGGAGGACTGTGTGGGATCTAGGCTTTGCCATGGGGGCTTTTGGGATGAGTCCTGGAATAAATGAGACCTGGACTTTACCAAGTTTTGAAGGCAGGTAGTGGGAGCACACAAAAACTTTAACAGTAAGTTAGTAAGTGGTGTGAGAAATCAGTGCTGGAGACAAGACATTTTTCAAGTTTCAGGGTATTTCTAATGTGTTGTGTGATGTCTTCTGCAGTGATGCCTTTTTCTGGTGGGAAGCAAAGCAAAGCAAACAGGAGTTTCTCTTCCACTGAATGAGATTAATATCATAACACTGATGAAGTGACATGTGTTTCCACATGCAGAGAGTGTAGGCTGAGTAAAAGCCCAAATCAAGACAGTTTTCTAACCAACAGTAACTGTTTTTGTTACAAATGTTTCAGTAGACAAATTTCAAAAGGGCTGAGAAAACACAAGAGTAAGTTCACTTCTCTTTTTTAGCTTGATGAAACTTATTTGAATAAAAACCAAAAAAATAGGAAGAAAAGCTGATTGAGGAGAAACTATTGTAATGCAAGTAATTCTCCTATGCATTTCTCACAGAGGAAGATGACTTAAGGAACTCTGGGAAAAAAGATGCATGAGCTCTAAAGAGATAATCTCAGCTGTGTATATATTTCCTTCAGTGTCACATGAAGGTATTAGAAGTACAACCTCTTCCCTGTGGACTCTGAATGTATGATAAGAGCCTTCCTCAGTGCACAGTGACCCGTGAGGGCTGCTGTCACAGATCAGCTCCTTAGCTGCCTGCAGTAGCTCAGAGGTGCTGCATCAGCACATTCAGAGTTGACTTGCCAGTGTGTGAAATGCCACCTCTGCCCCCAGATGACATCCTTTTGGTATCTGCAGATTCAAAATGCTTCTGAGAGAGAGATAGTACTCTGCGTGGGGCCTGGTGAAAATTCACTCTCAGAGAAGACATGCCAGTGAGACAAAAAGCAGTGTGGGGAGCAGCATTGTGGCAGAATATTTTCCTCCCAAATGACTACAAGAACTGACAAATTAAATGCATTTGCTGTTGACACAGAATATAAAGTAAGTTAAAAGCTGATACCCACAAATGCTTATCTAACTGACTATCACCGTCTTTCACAGTGCCAAATGAATGATGCCAAGTAAATGACATAGGAAGAGGTCCTCATATGAGTATGTTGCCAATTGCAATTTCTGCTGCTGATATGGCTGAAATGACAGGAATCCAAACAGGAGATGAAAACATGAAGATGTTTGTGAAGTTGCAATGCTGACTTCCCATAAGAAGTCTAGTTTTCAGAAAGAAGGATTTGGTTGAGTAGGTAAGAGTTGAACTTAGAGAATGAATAACACGGAAGAACATTATTTACAGAGCAGCTCTGCACAGGCCAGTTCACCAGCGGTGGTTTTACCTCTCTCATGGCCTAAAGTGACCAGATGGATCTACGCTGAAAGCCACATCATTGTGTAAACTGTCATAGTACTGACCCACAACTTTTATATCCTGCCTGTCATTCCACAGATACCCTCCCTTCAGCCTGGGGATCAGGTCAGAAAATGAACTGGACCCATATGAGCAATATTTGCGCGACCTCTGAGGCTGCTGGGGCCCACACAGCAGGAACACCACATCTGCAATGTGTCCCACTGTGGATTCCACATGTGCCTCCCTGTGCTCGCTGCAGTTTCACAGAAAGCTGTTGCCCTACTGTCTCACCCCATCTTGTGACATACCCCTGAGCTGGGCACAGAAGCAAAGTCGTACGCACTTGTACATGTTGCACGCGTTTTCTCACGCACCCATTTTATTGCATCAAAGTTTGCCCGAGCTAACCAAATCCTCCTACCCAGTCATCCTCAATCCAGCCTATGTGGTAAAATGGTCCTGCTCCACCGTGATAGGTAGGGGAGCAAGGGTGGGTCAGTGTTTCCATCTCCCTCTGCTAGCAGGTTGAAACAAAACCTTTATTCTTTAGGAGCTGATCTGCTCTTACAGCTTACTCCCCACTTCAGGTTATAATCCCTTTTGGTGACATCACAGGTAGTGCTACGGCCGCCAAGGTGATGTCACAATGAGAAGCTTATGACTGTAAATGGGGAATAAGTCACAAGAACAGATGACCTCAAAATAAGCTAATATCCTGTTATTATATAAATGTCCCTAATACTTATATAAATGTGCCAGTAATAAAAAATAATAAAGCAAAAAAGGCTTAATGATCTATCAGTGTATGTGATGTGTGTAAATTTGACATTTTCTCACAGACCTGTAGAACCTTTATTAGTGTATCTTGCCTCTAAAAAATCTTTCTACTAGCTGCTTACCTTTTTAAATCAATCTCAGGATCCTTCCTTATATAAAAATATTGTTACATTTAAAATTAGGAGAAAACCACAAAAGTCCTCCTTATTTTAACCTACCCAATAACCACATACATGCTTAGGGATGGCTAAGCATCTCAACAAAATATTTTTTGCATTTTAGGGTCATGAATGCATTAAGTACTTTGACCATATAAGAGCAAAGAAATCTGTCTTGTCTGTGAAGCTCCTTGGGCTTCATGAGGAATGCCATAGAAAGAGTGCATATTTAAAGCTATCTAATTATCAGCTGTTGTATTTTTATGATAAATAGGAACTAATAAAATTGAAAACTAGGTATAATTGTATCACAGAAAAAGCTTTACTGCAGCCATAAGAATTATACTTCATATACTGAACAAAATTCTTAAGAGTTTGAGATAACATTGAGAATCTCTAAGGCATTGTTTTTGTAGATGGTCTTGTCTCCATTGTGCTGCAGGTTTATTATTTTCTGCTGTCAAATATTTATTAAATTTTCTTCTGGAAATTTTTTAATGGATTTTCTTGCTTTGATAGGATAAGAAGCACGTTTAAATGCCTCTAGGGGTAAATAATTTCACATCAACACTTTCAAGAACAAAGTCTGGATCTTCAGTAGGTTTTTACATTATGCAAGTAGATACTTTAGGTACTTAATACTTTCTAACCTCTAGTGCCCTTTTTACACAGAGACAGGCAGTCAGCAGGGATTAATCTGATCCTAATTAACCACAAACTCTTCTGATATTTGGTCACTGCACAGTAGCATGCTGCCAGGTACACAGAGGTAAACTGATCTGGATTATCTGCCGGTGTATGTGCTTCATGGAGGGAGGTCTGTGCTCTGTGTTGTGGGTGACTTACAGGCAGATACAGCTTTAAACGTGGAGTGGGGAGACTGCTGTACAAAGCTGGAGTTGTAAGGAAAGGGGAAATCACTAATTAGAAGGCCTCTTCCTAATGGCTTTCTGTTGAGGTTTCCTTTTTATAGATGGCATTTGTTGGTATGGCACTGCAATGGGGTAGAAAGTGAGAAGCATGAAAATCCAAAGACAAGATCCATTTCTTCCTCTTTTTCTGCAGCAAAGGAGCACAACTTTGTAACAAGTTCTCTTTCTTTTTTCCTTCTGTGTACGAGTGTCATGTTTCATGGAGCTTCGTGATTTCATGAGCAGCTCTGTACCTTTACTTGCATGCTGTCCCCCATGGCTCTCATCTTCCCTTACCAAGCACCTGAGCTCTGCCCTCATGCCACATGGAAAGCAGAGCACTGAAGGTCTCCCCCAACCTCATGGTAGCCATTAAAGCAAAACCAGCATGCAGTGAATAAGGCAGGTATGAGGTGTTGTATAGGTGTGGCTGAACCTTTGTATGAATTTGGCCCACAGCATTAAGGCAGGCAACCCAAATATATTTATGTGAATAAAATAGGTGATTTATTTTATTGATGATGGTAATGATTAGACTAAAAGACCTTAATTAGAATTATTTACTAGACAGTACAGATAGTTTTATCTACTAGCTCTGTTTTTTGAAGCAATATTGAAACAGCGATATTAAAGCTAGCACAACAATTACTAAGTAGAGATTGATGTTACTCACCCATACCAATGACTTCTGCTCAGCCTTGAGGAGTAACCTTGAGGAGCATGGTCACCCAAGGGAGGAGACTCTACACACAGCCCTTGAAGGGGTATGTAAGAAGTGCCTGCCATTAGAAAGTGGGATTTCAGTCCCACAAGAACAAGAGGTAATTTGCAGTTGCACCCTCTGACTTCCTGATGTTGGGAGGTGGACCAGGGTTGGTCCACCAACTGCTAAGGCAACAGAGAAAACTGGGGACACAGGGTGGCTCTTGCTGCAGAGCCAAAAGAAGACCCTACTCAGTGTTAGTGCTGGATACTTGCGGCTCTGGCTCTTGATCTTCCTAACAGTGGCATGGCCAGACCAGCACTTGCTTTATTTGAGGTGATAATTTAGGACTTCTGCACTAGATCAAAGCAGGCTGATAGATCACACATATGGCTCAGGGAAACAACTTTAAATTGAAGTTCATATTCTGTAGTGCTGCAAATGTTCATACAGATGGAAAAAGGGAGGAAGCAGCAGAGCAAAAGCCAGGGGAGAAGAATTTCCCAGAAATGGGATCCTGAAAAGTAACTTGCTGATCCTGAAGTAGCTAACATTAGAAAAATTCACCATGGAGCTACATGGATTTTCTTCAGATACTGTAGTGATAGGGGTACCTGCAGTCCTCTGGGCACAGCATGGTTTACCATTGTTCAGACTTCTCCAAACAGTAGAGCCAAAAGCTGACTCAGGCTATGGGAGTAGGCAACCATGTACTCGCCTGAACATGTGCTGGTTTCCAGTGTAGGTTGTTTGCTTTCTATGCTCACTCTTCTTTTTTTCCTTGAAAGTCTGAAGCATTCCTCTCTGAGCTTTTGCAGTTAGTGGAGATCAAGGGAGATAAAACAATCCCCAGAGTTGCAGTAATTTTGCCAGCTGCCCTCTCTTGCATCAGCGTGCAGGCTCTGCCTCATTTCCTCATTCTGACATAGCTGGAAAGTGGGAGGAAAAGAGAGCTGACTCCAGGCTGAACTTTCAGGGTTATAATGCAAGGCCAGTTCTTACAGAAAACAAGCGCTACCTTCTCCTCTTTTAAACAGAGGCCTGCAGGAACAGGCATCTGATAAAATAATATGGTTTTGTTCAGGTTTCTCTGTAGTAAGTGGGTCTACATTAGAGCTAGGTTTGGTAACACAATTTTATTCTCATTCTTTCTTTGGGAAGACCAGGACACCATGTGGTTGAGGGTCTTATAGGAAGCCCCACTGAAGGCATGTGCCATCACTGCTGGTGAATGGCTGCTGGTATTTCCTCTGGAGTTGCTCTCTGTGCACTTTTGTCCTGAGATGCCTTTGAAGATTGGAAAAGCACTGCTGTATTCCCAGCCCCTGAGGTTGTATTTTTGAAAACAGTAAATCTGTGTTCTGGAATAAAACAAAATTAAACTGTTAAACTATCTTGTTTCATCAGAAAGATGACGAATAATAGAAAAGAAAAAGTGTTGAAAAGCTAATTTTCCTTTCTGAAAGTCTCTTCCTCAATACACAATGATGCTTGATAGCATATATGATTCTTGCATTACTATTTCAATTGAAGGTAAAACATTTATTTCTCAATGTTTGTTTGGTTTGGTTTTTTTCCTCTGTGCTTAATGTGTATCTGTTGCTGCTTGGTCTCATAAGAACTCTACTAATTAAGAAAAAGTGTCTAAGGACGAACTAATGAGTGAATGAATCAAAAAATTAAGAAATTGGTTTTCTCTGATGTTTTCTTTCTATTAGAGATACAACAGCTACAACTCTCTGTAAATGCTCTTGTTAAATATGGGGACATTTAATGTTACAGTTCTTTGGAAAATAAGACTCTTTGCTTTAGCATTTCAAGAAGAAAAAAAAAATTCATAGATTGTTTGGGTGAAAAAAGAAACAGCTAGTAGTTGTCACAGTGTCAAAATTAATTATTTTGGATTGATTCATTTGCCTTGATCTTTATGACCCTCAAGAATTTCAAATACTTCTCAGTCAATCATTTAAATTCCTCAGCTAAACCCCATACCTCATTAAATAAAGAAATAAGGAGGGTCTTGATATGCTTTTCTTTAGGCCTGTCACTCCACAGTCTGAAAATACAGACTATGGCATCCTAAAGTATTCTCAGGAGTTTTCTTTTTAAATAACAAAAAAATGTTTCTCTGTATCACCTTCTGATAAGTGACACTTTCTTGCTGACACCTCTGAGGACTAACTTCAAGTACCACCTTCAGTGGCGGAAAGAGGCAGTGAGATGTTAAATTTACTGGTGACTGTGCTAATGTCACCAAACAACAAAGGATTGTTGGGTGTTGTGATGGCCTAAAGAAAGGGAGGAAAGAGAAAGGGTATACTTAGAAGACATGGAAAAACTAAAGTTGTGTGTGAACTCTTTCGGGTGTGTACTGACTTCTTAAAGATATTGGGGTCTAATGGAAGCATTGCGGAATGGAAAGAGGGACTCAAAATATCAGACTTTAGGAGAGTATATGGTGTATACAGTGCACAGATGCTGTACTTTCATCATTCTGGGTGCAAAGCAAAACAGAGGTAGGCAATTTTTTGCAGGGCTTCCAAAACCAGACAAGCGCTCCCTTGAAAGATCAGCTAGGACCTTTCCGTTTACTCTGGGATTCCCTGTGTTGGCCATTTTCTTTGGGTCGAGACATCAGTGCTTTGGTGAGCCGCAGTAATGTGCATTACAGAATGTACAGTTGACTGAATTTTCTTCTTTCCAAACCACAGTAACTTCCCAGCCTAAATACTGCTGACCTGTCAGATTCAGCTTTTGCCCTGATCTGTGTTTTCTCATGATAGATCATTTTTCCTGAGCATTCAGCATACTTTTGCTCCAGCTTCTTTAAGATGGCTTAGCTGGTTTGCTTTCCACTTTCAGTTTTTCACCTTTCATCTCCTTTTCCCATTCTCTCACAGTGTGATGAGCAATATAGACGAGTATCTGGACCTGGAATGCTGCCAAAGGGGAAGCTGAAATCAGAGACAAATCAGACACCATTTATGAATGTAACCTGAAAAGATTTTGGCTGCAACTTATATCTCACAGTACTGTGCACTGCGATAACTTGAAGGGGAAACATCAAACACTCTGGCTATAGAAATGCTCAGTGACCACATTTGAACTTAGTCCCCAGACAGAGTCTAGACCTCTCAAGTTTCTCTCCCCCTAGTAGGTAAGACCTCAAGCAGTGTGGTGACCCTTGTCCAGATCTGATGAGTTGCCCCTGCTGATAGCTCCTGTTTCTCCAAGATGGCAGGGCAGCACTTAACTCCTTTCTGGTGTCTGACTTCTTATCATCCACCTCCATCTGTCAGGCCCTGTGGCCCATGGAGATGTCCCTGCCATATGCTTATACAGCATGTATGGAGATGTGCTACACCAAAGTTACAAAATTTGCAGATCTGGCTTCTTGTTATCCTACTTGCCTCTCAGGGGCAACAATAGCACTTTCCAAACTCTGGGATAGGAAGTGTCCCCTTGGTCAACATCAGGGGAGAAACATATCACTGCCGTATCAGTTGCTGAACTCAGCTGAAGCAGCTGTTGCTCTTCAGCAGGACCTGCACCCTTTACCTGTAGTTTTTGTCCTGTGTAAAATCCAGATTGCATGTGCATCTCCAGTGAAGCTTCCCAGAAAAGCAATAATCATTTCAGTGGAAAGATGTTGCTCAGTCCCTGAGATTGCTGTTCCTCAGAGTCTAGTTCTGAAAATCAGCAATAAGAAATAGGATTGACTGTTATTTCTACCACCTTTGGGAGAATTCTTTTATGTTATTTAATTTAATTTATATACTTTTTTTCAGATAATATCTTTTCATGTACCCAGAATCTTAACTCCTGTATCACAGATTTCAGTCCCCTGTCTGTACTTCTCATCCATATCTTGTATTTTTTATGCCAGTCCTTACATGATTGCATATAATTTTCAGAAGATTTCACACTTCTGAAAGTCCATATGGTTGTCAAAATCTTTACTGATGCCACTTGTTTATGACTGAAATAATCAACATAGATTCACACATCCTTTTTTTTCCTCCGTTTTCCTTTCTCAGTCTCTTTTGTACACAACTCCAAGAAGATTAATTCACTTCTCCAAATGATACCACCAAACTTAACACATCAGCAAAGAAGGCTTGCGGCAAGAATCTGTTCCGTCTTGCTATGCTCTTCATTCATGTCAGGCTGCAAGCTAGCTGTCAGTCCTGAGAGCAGCCAATTTTTCTTTGGACCATCTACCAAAAATCACAGCATCAGAAACCTGGTATGTCTAACAGACAACAATCCTCCATTGCACAGAATAACACAGCACACCTGCAGCTGCATCCTTGTGGTGTCACTGAATGATTCCCAGCAATGCTGAAAGCAGAGTTTTGTCCCCGGCAGTCTGCTAGAGGTATGGTAAGTACCAAATCCATTTGATTTATTAAGGAGATGCTAAAGAGAGGAGTGGGCAGGAAAGGAAAGGAGCCTGGGTCCTGTCCTGCTTTGTGCTGGACACAGAGCTGCAAGTGCAGCCTCAGACTTGGGTCCTTTCTGAAGGAATGAGACAAAGCATATGTCAGGGAACTCATGGAGTGGGCTAAGCAGCAGCACCTCCAGGCTAGTGTTGGCCAAGGAAGAGAGAGTGCTGTACTGAGTGGGATTTTTAGGGACCTGGGGTTTTGTGACAGAGACAGGATGAGCTGAATGAGAGGAGAAATAAAAGAAAAGGGAAGGAAGGAGGAAAAGAAGAAAGGAAGAGAGGGAGGAACAAAGAAAGGAAGAAAGGAAGGAAGGAAAGGACAGGGAAGAGGAGCATCCATGGGGACAGGCAGCATGATAATAGTGAATGGGGTTACATCAGACTGGTGACCTGTCACTAGTGAGGTTCCGCTGGGTTCCAGCTTATGCTCTATGCTCTTCAGCATCTTCATAAATGACTTGGATACAGGACTGGAAGGGATACTTAAGCAAGTTTGCAGATGACACAAATTGGGAGGAGCTGTTGAGTCCCTCAAAGGCAGGGATGCCTTGCAGAGACCTCAGCAAATTAGGGGGCCGGGCAATCACCAGCCACATGAAGTTCAACAAGGGGAAGCGCTGGATTCCGCACCTGGGATGGGGCAACCCCAGAGGTACAGGAAGACTGGGGAATGAGATGCTGGAAAGCAGTGCCACAGAAAGGGACTTGGTCATCCTAGTCAATGGCAAGTGTATGAAGAATATGAGTCAGCAGTGCCCTGGCAGCCAGGAGGGCCAACCCTGTCTTGGGGGGCATCAGGCAAAGCATCGCCAGCTGGTAGAGGGAGGGGATGGTCTCTGCACTTTGAATGTTGTGTGTGGTTTTGGGCACCACAATATAAGTAAGATATGAAGCTCTTTGAGAGCATCCAGAGGGCAAAGAAGGGCTTTGAGGGGAAGCTGTATGAGGAGCGGCTGAGATCACTTGGTCTGTTCAGCCCGGAGGAGACTGAAGGGAGACCTCATTACACTCTACAACTTCCTCATGAGGGGAAGAGGAAGGGTAGACACTGATCTCTTCCCTGTGGTGACCAGTGACAGGACCTGAGGGAATGGCCTGAAGTTGTGCCAGGGCAGGTTTAGGTTAGATATTAGAAAAAGGTTTTCCACCTCTTTTCGGAGTGTTTGGTCACTGGAACAGGTGCCCCAGGGAAGTGGTCACAGCACCAAGCCTGACAGAGTTCAAGAAGCCTTTGGATGATACTCCCAGGAACATGGTATGACTCTTGGGAATGTCTCGCGCAGGGCAAAGGAAGCAGTTGAAACAGCAAACCAGCCCATTGATTCAGAGCAAAAATTGTCCTGGAAACCTGTAGAACACCGTGCACTCAGGACTGTTGGCAACATGACAGCTCCAGCATCTGTAGGCCCCAGGGCTGATAGCTTCCCTCCACATTCACTTATCTCACCCCAATCCCTTGAAGAGCAGGGTACTGCATAGCCCCACATGCCTGGAGCTGATGCACCATCTCAGGCTAGAAAACAGGAAGAAGGTCACAGATGGATCCTATTTTTCTGCTTCTCTCCTGCCCTTTGTCTTGTCCCAGCACTACCCTGACCTCATTGACATCTCTCACCTCCCTGTCTCCTAGCCAGGTTGTTGGTGGTGGCAGCCCTGGCAGTGGTTGTTTCTGTTTCTGCCTTAGGCAGCCCCAAAAGTCCTTTCTTCAAAACTTCTGCAGTCTTTACACACATGGTAGGGTGGGAATGAGCATCCTTGACCCTTCCATGGGAAAACGACAGGGTAGTCAGCTCTTGAAATCAAGCAAGGCACCAAAGTGCCGAGGAGAGAAACTTAAGGGCAGAGGCTGCATTTCTGTTGCTTTACATGGCGCAACAGGGGAACACTGGCACCTAGTCAAATTCCATAAGCAGAGCCACAGAGTAATTAGTTAAAGCTTTGCTTTCTTGTGACCAAAGAACCCCCCAAAAAGTAGGAAAAAGTGGGACTCATAACTATGTCATGGCAAACCACTTGAAAACCCCCCTCTTGCTCCTCATTACAACTCAGTTTAAAAAATAATCTGTCCATGCAGTAGTACATATGAACTGCAAAAAGATGACTGTTAATTCATGGAAGTAGGAGGAATTATAAAACTGGTATTATGTGTTGCATTCTTAAACTGTATCTGTTCCGGGCAGCCCTGTCCCCGAGTTCATTATACCTAAGGAGCAGGAGCTCTCCAGTAGCACTGCTAACCTCACAAGAAGCATTGTCTTGGCAGGAGTTGGGTCATACTTAGCAGATTATCTCCGTACCAGGAGGGCTAAAATTTTCATCAAAGTAAATAGAGGAATTTATGACAGCCAGCCGGCTTACCATGCTGTGCTGAGGGGCTTGTTCGCTGCAGATGCTCGGCTCCAACCCAAACGCAGCCCTGAGTGGTCTCCCCGTGGGTTTTGGCTGCTTCCTCGCCTGTGGCTACAGAGCAGCAAAAGAACATGGAAGAGCCTTTTGGGTCATCATGCCTCTGGTTATTCAGCTGCCCAGCTTCATGGTGGAAGGAAGGTGATAAAGCACAGCAGCCGGGTGGGAGCACAGCTCGGGCACTGTCAGCAGCTTACGCTGGAATACAGGGCACGGAGGGTACGAGGGCAGGAGAGCACCGAGCCTGAGGGTCCCCCGCCGGGTGCCCTGCAGGTGTCACACACCTGGGTCGGCAGCTCTTCGCGCTGTCACTCGCGTGCGCGACAACCACGAGATGGCACTAGCAACTTTTGCAGGCTGGTGGCTTCCCAGCGTGGCACACAAACCCAGGGTACTGCACTGCTGCGATCCCATCACAGGATCACACAGGCACTCCGCAGTCACGAAGGTGGGAATGGGGTATTTCTCTTACTGACTGGTCAGCTTTGGCTAAATCCATTTCCATTGCCATTTCATTATGTTTCATTAAGTCAGCAGTTTTCATTTATGACAGGCAGATTGGATTAATGGCCTCCACCTAGCAAGCTATCTTGCATTTTATGCATCACATATTCAGAAGAAAAGTGATTAAAAAAGATAACTGATTCAAACATCAACCACGCTGAATGATTAGCCACATGAAGCTCTCTAAGACTCTAGATGCCCTTTCTGCAGTTAATTGATGCAATTTACTGTTTGCAAATTGCTCAAAAGAAAGCAATCTGAACACTGTTCTGCAGCTCCAAGGCCAGTCTAGCACTGTTTGACACCCTTCAGAAATGTCCCATTGGTCACTAAACATACCACACAGCAACCGTCCTGGCTTCCCTCCTGGAATGCTGCAGGATCCTTACAGATCTAGGACAGAATTAACCCATTTTGCACGGGAGGTTGTTATCTGAAATGAAGTGAGGACAGCACTGCAGCCCAGAGAAGAGGTGTTTTTTACAGTATGACCCTGAGAGGCTGAGTTTCATGCCCTGTGGGATGCCCAAGGGCACATGGGAGGGCAAAAAGATGCAAAGTCTGATGGGACAACAGTGGAGACAGAGGGGCCCAGGCTCGATATAGCCTCTTGCATAGTGGGAGCAGTCCTTGGGGTGAAGGGCACCACCGGGTAGTGTCTTGGCAAAAGCTGCTTGAAGTGGTCCAAAGCAGAGACAAGCAGCAATCAAATGATCCAGTGTGTTGAACCTGTTCCCTGTCCCCTGTCCCACTTCCATTTACCACTGTAGACGGACTCCACCACAGTATTTATGCCTTGGAGGGCTGCAAGGCTTTCCACAACAAGCAGCTGGATTCCTCCCCAGTTACCTCACAAGCTCTTGGTTCCTGAGCTCAGGGGACACGATCCTTCCCAGCTACTGAGGCAACACTGCCCAGAACTCTGCATTGACTTCTGGAAGTGCTCAGTGAATTTATCTGGATAAAGGCTTCAGACAACTGTGTCTATCTTCTCATGCAGGGAATTAATTCAGTGCTGTTCATTCCCCTGAATTGCTGAGGAATTAAATTCAACAGGAAATCTGACAAACTGAGGATAAATCCACTGGTAGCACAATGTAGCAGTTGGTCACACAGTGATCTGAGCAGTTTTTGGCTCAGGAATTCTGGACTCTGTGTAAATTTAGTAAATTGCACTAGGCTGAATCCTGGAAGCTGGAAAAGAGTGCCACAGGGAGGATTGCTCTGTACTCAAATGACACTTAGGCTCAGTTGAGAAACAAGTCATTATCTGAACAGAGACAATTTTCAGGATTTTTTTGGGAAGTCAACATGGTTTTATAAAAGTAAATCACACCTCATAAATCTCGTAGGGGCTTCAGAAGGCATCAACAAATAGGTGTACAGCTAAGAGCGCTTTTCCAAAGTCCTTCATCAAAGCCTCTTAAAGAAACCGTGCTGTGTTGGTTTAAGAGGTAAGGGTATGTGAATGAAGAGCTGATTAAAAGGCAGGAAACAGAAGGCAGAAATAAATAGCCAGTTCTGATAGTGGAAGGAGATTTGGCAGCAGAGTCATGCAGGGATTCGTACTCAAACTTACATTGCTCAGCATGGCTTAAACCTGGAAAAAGGGAGGGGCTTCATGAAATGGGAGTCTGTTGAGATTATTAAGCATCTAAGATAGTAAAGATGATGAACAACTGGGGAAGCTGCAGAAAAGTCTCACAATAGACATCAACTAGCAATAAAAAGGCAGATGCAACTCAATGTAGCTAATTCTAAAATAAAATTACATTTTAAAAAATCCATTTTTACATACTTGATAGTAGGGTCTCAACTGACATTTTCTGCTTGGGAGTTGGACCTTGGAGATACCTAAGTGTCTAAGAAAAGGGTAGCAAGTTCCACTACTGGGGGAGGAACAGAGAATAAATCGAAAACGCCTTCAAGCCACTCCGCACATCTACAGTGCAGCTACACCTCCAAAAACTATGCAAGGCTATGGACTCTATAGCTCAAAACACATGCAGCACAACAAAAAAAATCTTACAAAAGGGTAACAAGAATGAAAAAAAGCATGGAATGGTTTTCCTATGAAGAATCAATAACTGGATTAAGACTTCTCAGCTTGAAAAGAGAAAATGAAACTGAGGGAAACACCATCTTCCAATACTGTAATTTCTTCAGCAGATAATGCATAGACAGTTTTAATCTGCTTCCAAAGCCCTTTGTGAGGTGGGAATGTCTTACCAACACCTGGGTATCTCCATTCTGTTGGGCAGATGGGACGGCCAGTGCCAGTGCTCAGGCTGCTGAACCTGCAAATCACTCCTGAAGGACCTGAAAACTCCCAAGATGCAAAAAGAGATGATTTAGAGATGTTACGGAATGGTTGTATAAACAGGGCTGTCATGGCTGGGTACAGGTTGGAAGGGTGGCAGATGGTGATGAGGATTGTGCTCTAAGCAACTGAGTGGCATGAATGCATGCATGTTTGTGAGGGAACACAGGATGAGAAAATTATGAGCCCACAGGTCAGGATAAGCTAACAAAAGGGATATTGTTGTGGGCATCTCCTACAACCCATTCAAGCAAGAAGGAAAGACAGTTTTGAATAACTGGGAAGTGATTTCGGACAGACAAGAAGAGTTCCTGTTTTCTGTAACTGGAAAAACTTGCTGGTTGGAAAAACCTCTGTCTTCACTCACAAGATCTTTGCTCAAGAAGTGTTTTGCTAGGTCTGCCACATGTCTGTGTTTAGTAGCAAAGTTTCAAGGACAAAATTAGTAATCACACTATAAGACTGAGTCAGGGATGCAGTAAGCTGGACATGAACAAGTCCACAGGGCTGACAGTGCAACAGAAACCGGCCAATGTAATTGTGAAAGTGACCTCTATCAGTTTTGAAAGATTGTGGTGACTGGTGAAATTCCAGATGGCTGAAAGAAAGAAAATGTCATAGCCCACTTCAAGAATGGCAAGAAGGATGATCTGGGGAACTACAGGCTGATCAGTCCTCAGTCCCCTGGAAGTTTGCCAAGAAATCTTCAAAGTCATTTCCACACTCAAGATGGACAGGACAATGATTTGGAAAACCCAGCATGTTGTACTAGCAGTAAACAAAACTGACTGCCACCTTTGATGAGATCACTTCGTTGATGGGTGGAGAAAGAACAGTGAATCTAAATTTCCTCGACTTTAGCAAGACTTTCAATATAGTCTTCACGGTATCCTGGTTGCTAAAACATAGACTAGATGTGTGGACTACAACATGGGTAACTGACTGGATTGTCAGACTTAGAGGGCATTGGACAACAGCTTAAATTCTAACTGGCAGCCAAGTGCAAATGGCATTCTTCTGAGGTCAACACTCTTCAGTTACAGTGCTGCTCAACATTTTCATCTATGTCTTGCATAAGGGGATGAAACGCACTCTCAGCAACTTACCATATGACCCCCAACTGGTGACTGATAGACCGAAAGGCAGGGCTACCACTCACAGAGACCTTTACCAGCTGGAGAAAGGTACCAATGAGAATTACAGCAGTTCAACAAAAGCAAATAGAAGCCCTGCACCTGGCATGGACTAACTTGGTATGACAACACAAGCTAAAGCACCTACTAGGTAGGGAGCAGCTCTGCAAAAAGAGGTGTTGGGATCCCGGTGAACAGCAAGTTGAATATGATTAAGCGGGGCACCCTTTCAGTGATAAGGCCAACAGCATAATGGGCGATACGAGCAAGGAAGTTGCCACCAGGTTGACAGAAATTATTCTTCCTGCATACCAAGCACTCCTTAAACCACATCCATAAGGCTGTGTACAGTTTTGGGCTCCTCAGTACAAGAAAGATATTGACAAACTGGAGAGAGTTCAGATGGTCATGGAGCTAGAGCATATGATGTGGAAGAAGAGGCCAAAAGAGAAACTGCAGTCTTCCAGCACCTAATGGGGGATTATAGAGAAGACAGAGACAGAATATCTCAGAGGTACAGAGTGAAACAAGAGGGAAAGATCACAGTTTTGAACATGGCAAATTGTGACTGTAGACTAGGAAGTAATTCTTCACCATTACAGTGATTAAGCACTGGCACACATTTCCCTGACACTGTATTTTCAAACCTGACCAGATAAGGTTCTGAACAACTTGATTTAACTTCAAAACTTCGAGGCATGAGCAGCTTTGTGCCCGCTTTTAGAAGGCAATTTGGACTAGACAGCCTCCAGAGGCCTCTTCCAACTCCCAAAGTTTCTACAACTCTGTAAGTGACATACAAATATATATAAACCCCATAATGTTAAACCATAAACCCATAAAAACAAAACAAAGCCAAACCTGCACAGCTTTGCATATACAATGTAACACTGACATGCAGACGTGTTTCATGGAGGGAATAAAGAAATGTATAATAGGTAACACCACACAGTGATGGAAATAAGAGGGTAGGACTATTATGAAGACCAATATATATCAAACAATATCATTCAGCTTTACTGGAGCAAATGATTTAAAACACCTCAGTGAGAATCAAAAGACCCAGTCTGCAGAGGCAAAGCTGAGTCCAACATAATATTTTTGCAATGTTTATTTTGTAATTATCCCACCGACATACACTGCCAAAAGCTGTAGAGCTTGTGGTACTGCATTAATTTTTGGAGCCTAGTTAAAATACTGTGTCAGTCTGCAATACTTCATAAATGAACACACAGAAGAATAAGTACAATTGATTTTTTATCTCTATTTTATTTCACAGAAGAAATGCATTCTGGGGTGAGGAGAAAGTTCAGGGAAAGCCTGCAGTTTTTTTAGGACATTGTTCATAATTTAATCAAAATAATAAGTAAATGCCATGAAAAGTGTGCATATTCAACTAACTGAAGAGATGAGCCCCTTCCTAAATAATGGAAAGAGAATTAATGAAGCCTACCTTCAGTGAAACATGCTTCATAATCTGTTTTTTTTTTTTTTTTTTTTTTTTTTTTTTTTTTTTTTTTTTTTAATAGACAAAAAGTTTTCTGTACACTATCACCTCTGTTTTTCCTGACAGTAGGACACTCAGTTTTTTACAAAATTTGGTTACAAATACCATCAGTTCATTTTTAGTTAGGCATCAGTACAAAGAACAGAAATACCTGGAGATAGAACCAGTGAGACAGCATAAATTCAGAATCTGTGGAGACTCATTTGGTTTTCTTTCCATTAGGATTAATGTGCTAAAATCTGGAGCTGGGATGCTTGCAGAGCTGCCAACTAATACCACATATGAACCTCAGGATTGACACTTGAACTATCCTGTACTTCTTTGTAGATTTCCACTACTGGTACTTCCTGCTGTGTCAGGCGACGGAACCCAGACGTGCCGCCTTCTAGAGGCATGCCCTAGGTGGAAAGATGTTTCAAAGCCTCCTCTTCATTAAAAACCCCAATCAGCTTTTGTCAGGAGTTTGGGTGTTGGCATGGTGCCAGGATCAGACAGATATATCAGCTCAAATGAGTTTTTTATTTCATGTTCAGATCAAATCTTATCTGTATTATTAAAATATTGTGAAAAGGCTTTTTTTTTTTCCTGTTCCAAATTAATAATACTAAAATTTTTAATAGATTTGAATCAAATTTATCCTATTGTTTGACACATCTGGAAGTAGCTAGTGTTGATAAAATGTCTGTCCAATAAATATACAATGCTATTTCATAATTTATTTTTGTACTACCATGAATATGACACAAAATAATGAAGCATAAATTTAAACCTGTGGAGCCTGACTGTCCTAGGCATCACTGCTTGTATGGTGAATCGCAGGCTGATGGAAAAAGTGGCTAGTCTGACTTCACAGTCAGGGTACAAACAATAACATGGAAGGGGACTTTAGGTAAATTGGGTTCATGGTGTTCCAGAGGGGATTTGATCTAAAGGTCATGAAAGTCAGAGGAAAGACTGCATGGGCTCTGAAGAAGCATAGAGAAGGTAAACATATGCACACCATGACAAACCCTTATTAGTGCTATTTTTGGTCCCAGAAGGAGAACAGTTTACCCCAAAAATTCAGTAAGCTTACACAGTTTTAGAGGGCAGGAAAAGGCTGATAATCTTCTGTACTCTTAGAGCTTGAATAGATTTCCCTGTTTATTCACTGTGTTTAGCATGAAAGACAAAGTCTACCCTGGTACATGCTCTGATACTGTCTCACAGAGGGGAGACATGATGTCTTTTTCCCTGTGTGGAGAAAACAATCGCAAAAGGAAAAAGCCTTGAGGAGTAGCACCTCAACTCTTGAGTACGCCTCTGGCGTTTTCTGGACTGGGGGAGTACGTTTATTGGAATTCCTCTTCCTCCGCTATAAACATGTACTCAGTTTCCCCCAGGCTCTCTTCCAGAATTGTTTGTAAAAACTGTGCGCTTCCTTAAACAGGTCAGGGAAGTGGTTCCACTTCTTGTAACTATTATTTAGAGTATGTGTGCTTTTTTTTTTCCTTTGCTTTTTTTTTTTTTTTTTTTTTTTTTTTTTTTTTTTTTTTTTTTTTTTTTTTTTTTTTTTTTTTTTTTTTTTCTGCAGAGCAGCAATCCTTTTGATTAAAATTACTTAGTAATTTCTCCAAAAACGAGTTTTTATTCCACACACCACAATGCCATCATGGTAGGTCTTCAGCATCTACACCTGTACATAGGCTACATCCATTATTATACATACACATTTTTACATGGTTATTTTCTCAGTGGCTAGACCAGAGCTGCAATCAGTGATACTTCTCTGCCAAAAATGTGACTTTTCAGAACATCCATGATGAAATCTGTTTATGTGACCTAAATCCTGGAGAAGGTACTTAGCTTTTTACTTACATTTCTTTTTAAAATACCAAATTACCAGAGCAAAACAGGTTATCAAGGATGTGTATTTTAAAAACATCTTTTGAAAGCCACTAAAATTTGACTTGTTTTCCCTTTGGAGAGAGGAAATGTGTTTTACCCAGAAAGAAATATGCTTGCACTGGAAATATGAAGAATAAGTTTCTGCATTAATTGTTTTTTTTAACAGAAAAAAAACAACCCTTTAAAAAAACATGGAGCTGTCATACATTTGGGCTTAATGGTGTAGTAATATATGAAAATGCTGGGTTAGCTTTCAGTAAACTGTGTATTGCCTGAGTTAGAAGTAGCAGACATGGTTTACCCGGGTTACCCTGTCTACACAAGTGGTTTAGACAACAGCCCAGATGGCTTCCTTCCAACTGGAAATGCAGGGGGTTTTGTATGGAGGGGTTTCAAAATGTTCTTTAATGTTTCCCTTTTGGCACTTTCTGCATCTGGTCTGTCAGAGACACAGTGGAGCTTCCTCTTCCCTGGCGAAGGAGTGAAGCTTCTTCAAAAAAATTCTATAAATACACTGGCAGCAAAAGGAGGGCTCAGGAGAGTTTCTATCTTTTGCTGGATGCAGAGAGTAACAAAGTGTCAGGGTATGAGGAAAAGACTGAGGTACTTAATGCCTTCTTTGCCTTAGTCTTTAATACCAAAACCAGTTTCCCCTAGGACATCCAGCTACCAGAGCTGGAAGTTAGAGACAGGGAGCAGAATGAAGCCCCCATAATCCAGGAGGAAAGAGTTAGTGACCTGCTGTTCCAATCAGACACCTATGATGTGCCTAGATAGGATGCACCTGAGAGTAATGAGGGAAGTGGCAAAAGAGTTTGTCAAACCACCTTCAATCATTTACCAGCAGTCCTGGTTAAATGGAGAAGTCTCAGCTGCCTGTAAATTAGCAAAAATAATGCCCATCTACAAGGGTTGGAAGGATGATCTGGGGAACTACAGGCCTATCAGCCTGACTTTGGTACACAGGAAGGTCATGGAGCAGATCATCCTGAGGGCCATCAAATGGCACATACAGGACAACCAGGGTATCAGGCCCCCAGGATTTATAAAAAGTAGGTCCTGCTTGACCAACCTGATCACCTTCTATGACGAAGTGACCCACTTAGGAGATGAGCTGTGGATGTTGTCAATCTAGACTTTGGTAAAGTGTTTCACACCATCTGCCATAGCATTTGCCTGAAGTAATTGGCTGCTTGTGGACAGATGTACTCTTTGCTAGGTGAAAAACGTGTCTGGATGGCCAAGGCCAGAGAGTGGTGGTGAATGGAACTAAACCCATTTGGTGGCTAGTGACTAGTGGTGTTACCTAGGACTCAGTACTGGGGCCAGTCCTTTTTCACATCTTTATCAATGCTCTAGATGAGGGGATTGAGTGTATCCTCACTCAGTTCACAGAAGACATCAAGTTGGGCAGGAGTGTGGATCTGCTGGAGGGTAGGAAGGCTCTACAGAGAGATCTTGACAGATTTGGGTCAGTGGGCTGAGGACAATGGTATGAGGCTCAATAACATGAACCAGGTGCTGGGTCCTGCACTTGGGTCACAACAGCTCCAGGCAGAGCTCCAAACTGGGGAAAGAGTGCCTTGAGAGCTGCTTGGTGGAAAGGGACTGGGTGTTGCTGATTTGCAGCCAACTGGATATGAGCCAGCAGTGTGACCAAGTGGCCAAGAAGGACAATGGCATCGTGGCCTGTATCAGCAATAGTGTGCCCAGCAGGACCAGGGCAGCAATTGTTCCACTTTGCTCAGCACTGGTGAGGCCTCACCTCAAATCCTGTGTTCAGTTTTGGGACACTCACTACAAGGAAAGACACTGAGGTGCTTGAGCAAGTCCAGAGAAGGGCAATGGAGCTGGGGCAGAATCTGGAGCAAAATCTTATGAGGAACAACTGATGGAACTGCGGCTGTTTAGCCTGGAGAAAAGGGAGGCTCAGGGGAGACCTCGCTGCTCTCTACAACTACCTGAAAGAAGGTTGTAATGAGGTGGGGGTCAGTTTCTTCTGCCATGTCTCAAGTGCAAGGATGAGCAGAGACTAACCTCCCCCACCAGGAGAGTTTCAGATTAGATATTAGAAAAAAAATTATTCACTGCAGGAGTGGTTAGGCCTTGGAATAAGTTGTCCAGGGAGGTGGTGGAGTCAGTTTGTGGAAGCATTCAAGAGGCAGCTGGATGTGGCACATGGGGATATGGTTTAGAGGTGATTATGGTAGTGCTAGGTTGACACTTGGACTAGACAGTCTTGAAGGTCTCTTCCAACCTTGATTCTGTGATTCTCCCCCTCCTCACCACTGCCAGGTCTCAGAGGTTAGAGAGAACAGCGTGTTTCCTCACAGGAAACTTCTTGCCTGACTCTACTTGAGATGTACTGCTGGGACCCACTGTGCTTAGAGCTGCCTTTGGAACCTGTGAGAGGGAAATAAGACCCCTTTCTTCTCCCATCTTTCTTGAGTTAAAGGAATTTCTCAGAAAGTTAAAGCAGTTTGGTATCACAAATTAATCTTCATTTTCTGCCAAATTAAAATGGAATATTAATGTATTTTCTGGCATTTCTTTCACCCCCAAAGGGTCAGTCACAGCAAATATCCACCTGGCAGTGCTGTGGAAAACCCTCTGTGCTGATCATCTCCTCTAGTACAAGAGTAAAGGCAGGCTCAGACTGCTTTACTGTACCTACTTTGGGAATACCCATCTCAGAGGGTTCTGAGTATTTTCTTCAAATATTTAACACATTCTGCTGCATCACCTTCTCCTCAGTGAGGAACCTTCCATATGCTCAAAGTGGACCCACTGCTGCCATTCCCAAGTAGAACACATTTGCCCTGGAAGGTATAAGATAGAGAAACCTCAGATATAAAATTCTTCTTCGTTAACTGGTGAAGCTGGGCAAGCATGATTGTCCAGAGAACATGGAGCTGCTCTCAAGGACTGTTTGTGATGCTTGCTGGGAGATGCTGATGTGAAAGAGCTGGAAGACCATTCAGAAAGAGAATGCAACGAATCATCAACTGACTCAAAAGTATTGCACACGGCTGACACAGGCCTTCTACTGGTGGCTGCCTGTTTAGCCTCACTGACAGTTTGTTTCTGTGGGGGAAGAGAGTCTGCCAACTCATTGCAAAATCCATTAAGGGCAGAGTATGCAGAAACCACAGACAGGTCTGAGAAGGACAGCTTCATCCCTGTATCCACATCAGTCTCTTGGGCACCTTCCAAGTCATCAATGTTGAGCTTGTGGCTGCATTTCCATGTTTTTAACCTGGTTGCAGTTGACCCAGTATTTAAAAAATGAAATGGTTCGCTGAAGTGAAATGTCTCTGATGCTGAAGAGGAGTTCACTGTGGGCAAGCAGAACAGAGACTTGCTTCGTTGAAATGACCATGAAATGCTGGAGGCACTGCTGGATCCGTGCGTGAAGTCTCCCCCATCACTGTGTCTCAAGTCCTGCTGGGAGAAACCAAGGTAATGACCAAGGCCATTCTTGTGATGTACCTTTTTTTGACCCATTTCTTGTGGTTGTTCAGAGACAGTTCGGTGGCTCTGAGGAAGAAAGGCTGGCAGAGTGGTGAAGTGGGAATCTGTTGACAGAGATGGATACGGTTGCTTGTTCTGCTTTGCAGACTTCCTACACCAATTGTGTGCTTGCTGCAGCCGGGAGAGGGAGAAAAGAAAATCACATTAATACAGAATTGGCAGTTTTACAACCATAAAGTCTCCATCGCTGAGTTGTTACTGCAAATAATTACGAAGCAGACTTCAGTCAGTATGCTTGCAGCAAATGTCTCACTTCAGTAACAAAGAGAAACCACCCTGCCAAAATCCCAAATATTTACATAAGGAGCCTCAAAGACAACAAAAATAAACGGTAGAGAAGCCCTGCCTTGGGGGCTGAATTACACTAGCTTTAAATTTTCGCTTCCTATTGACTTGTTCAGATTCATTCATATACTCTCTTCAACATTACTGCCTTAGTGGACAGCCTAAGAACAAAAATGAATAAATGGAAGATGTATGTTACCAAAATGATATTTTTTCATTTCTTCCTTACTGTATTTTTTTTTGTTTGTTTTGCTTTGTTTTTGTTTTGTTTTGTTTTCCCCCCTGAAACATCAGAAAGCCTTCAGCAAGCAAGCTCATTCTCGGCCTTCCCAATGGAAATTTACTACTTCTTTCAACTCTTTCACATTTTCTCTTTCACATCTGGTTAGCTGAGCAGTGTGCCCTAGAACACATTTGCTCTGTTAACTAGCTCATAGTGACATTATGCACAGACATATAATTTGCCTGTAGGCACGTACACTGAAGACTGAAACTGATGGTTATGATCTGAATCTAGACCTGAATCTCAGTCCTAGGGCAGGATTCAGTTGTCTGCCTCAGATGTCAGATACTCAAGCATTTAAACAGGGAAAGCATCTGTGACAAATGGAGAGCCAATATCCTTCTCAAGAAGTGGCTGGATGCCAGGTGGCTTCCCTATGGGATTAGACACTGATGTGTGGGTAACTGCACTGTGTTCGAGCAATCAGAAGGTTTTTCATCATCCCATTTATTTCAGTGAGGCTTTTAGAAGTTCGCCTTTCAAAAAGTTTAATTTAAATTCTTGTTACTGGAATTTCTCGCATAATAAAAAATGCTTGATCTCTCTCACAAAAGGGACAGAAACTAATGGGAAAAAGAAATATCTTCTTGAAGATAAACAATAATCTCAGCTATGGGACTTATCAGTAGGAAACAACAGAGGAGAAAGAAAGAACTGGGATTCCTGATTAGTGCTGTTAAAGTGACAAGGCTACGACAATGATATGGGGCAGTTTCAAGTAAGTTAAAAAAACATCTTAACACATTATGGACAACACTGCGAAGGCCTCACCCAGAATGATGCACATCACTAAATCATGCCTATGTGAAAAAGAATAAATTTGAACTGATAAAAATGGAGCCACAGGAAAAAAAAAAAAAAAGATGAACAATCTATTAAAAAACTGAACCACAAACTAATAAAAGGTTTCTAAGAACAACAGCAGGACTAGTCTTATGGGGCAAGTAGTGGATAAAGACAGAGCTTATTCATTTTAGCAAAGAGATTATATGACATGACAGAAAGGGCTAAGACCTGGCAACAAAGGAGGTCTTTTGTATCCTCTGTCTCTAAAAGAACTCCATACATCACTGCTTTTAACATCTTGCCAGTGCACATCACATTGTCTTAGTGACCTAGATCTGTCATAACCATCTTCTGTTTTTTATTGAAGTGATTTTAGAGGCAAAAAAGGATTTTCACATCTGCAAAAAATGGTTTGCTCATTCATGATCAGTTAGCTAGAGATTTATAGGACAGCCAAGCCACAGAAGTTCACTTAAATGTTGTAAGTTAATATATATACACATATATATATATCTGTATATATCATAACCTATTTCTGTGTAATATAGTAAACTGTTTTCCTTAATGCCATAAAGAATTAAGTTAATTAATGGAGAAATTAAGAAACTGAGTACATATGACCCCAACAGAATGACTCAATTTTCAGTAAAACATTAGCCAGAAACCACTTTAGACCTCTACACACATTATTTATGCAATGCATAAACTAATTTGCTTAAAAATTACTCAGCAAGATAAAAGACTTGTGCCCATGAAAAAACTACCAGTTCCTTATTAAATGAAGACATTTTTTGGATAACCCAAAAATAAGATTATGATGTGCTGAAAGTACTCAACCAGATCACTTCACCCTTTCGATGGGTTTCTCTAAGAAAACGCTTCTCATTATATTTTGTTTGCATTAACCAAAGGTACAATATTTTATTCTCTGCAGTAGCTCTGTTATCAGATACGTTATATGAACTCAACCACTATGCTTGGTGAATCAATAGAAGCACCTCAAGAACACTTCTACCTCGAAGAGAGAAAATCATGGATTGCCCCACCATGGCTTGTTTTTATGTTATTCTTGTGTTTTTGTAGACTTAGTTGATAATTTGGTAGATCAAGCATCCAGAGAAATCAAGGATTCAAGCAAGTCTTATTTTCCTGTTTGTGAAAAGGTAAGGATGGGACCATTGGCAACAACTTGGACAAAACTGCACCTAAAAACATACAGCTTTTGGGAACAGATCTGTGCTTGCACAGTGGAGTTCTGTAAGTACAAAAGCCTTGCCTTTACCTTGCACAGATCATACCACCTGTCCACATGTATATATGTGCATATATATATATATATATATATATACACACACACATATGTATATACACACACATATATATATATATATATACACACACACATATGTATATACACACATGAATATATCTGTATATATGGATATGTCCTTCACAGGCATCCTGACTAGGATTTAGTTGTCTACTTAATATAGCAAATGGAGTCTGGAGAGTAATTCAGCTTTCCCTGAAGAAATTCCTGTGTCTGTTTAGCTGAATGGCTTTCTACATCCTTGGGCTGCACTGAGTACATACTCACCAACTACGGTGAGAACACAGATTGGAGCTGACAAAAAAAAAAATACCTGAGGGTAGACATCAGTTTTAGGTGTCTATGATTTGGAGCTGAACCAAATCCTGCAGAGATGGCTCCCATGTGTTTATTTTGCTTTGGTGTATAGAGGAGGCATTTTGCACACTAATAAAAATCTCATGTATTTAGATGACGGTAATAATTTCTTATTTATTGACACAACTTCTGACATCTGTTCCAAAGGAAAAACAATTTAATTTGGTCTCTCAGGTCACCACTGTTAAGAGATAGTTGGTCCAATTTAGTTGTGTAATTGTACGTATCTGCTGTATCCTGCCTGGCTCACAAGCACACACACAGGCCACTCCATATCAGGGATTTCAGTGCCTGGGAATCTTCCTGGGCATGTGGAACTTATTAATACAGGGAAAATCTTCAGCATTTTGGGAATAAAGCACAGACATAAGAACAGCTGCTTTGCACTCTTTATATTATTTCAAAACCCTCTAGTTTAAATCAGCTTGTGTTAGTTCTGGATTGTAGATATGCAACACGATGACCACAGGTGCAACCAAATTTTCTGGACTTAAAAGGATGCTCACTTGAGGCATCACTAAAGAGGATGAACCTGAGGGCAATACCAGCAGAAATGGATGAGGTGAGAAGAAATACCCCTGCTAAAAACCCTGCTCTCATATGGTAACTCTCTATCCAAAATGCAAATAAAAAGTAAAAACATAAAGGAAAGGAGAAATGAACTTCTAAGTGGAAGTACTTGGAAGGGGCAACCTGCCCCAAACAGCCAAATAACTTTAAGTATCTGGACTAAAAGTAACAACAATTTACTTTAGGTAAGATACCAGTTTTAGGGTTTTGTTATTTTGAACTTTTTTTCTCTAGCTCTTTTAATGTTGCTGTGGTCAGACAGAGGTATTTCATTTTATATAAGGTATTTGCTGTTAATCCTGATACTGAGTCACAGCTTCTAGTCAAGCCTGGTTGGCCTGGTAGGAGGTAACGGTGGATCAGTGAGGAGAAGGGGGCAAGTACAGACTGCCTTAGGATGGCTGCCTGCAGGGCAGGTCAAGCGACATCACTAACACAGCTTATTTCCGAACAGCTCTGTTTATAAGAGGAATTGCTTATCTCAATAATTTTTTAAATTTCAATTATTTTTATTTAAATAATTTCAGATTTTGAAGATCTATTTTCCAATGCTGGTCTTCATTACACGGGCAAAAAAAGGAAATAATAGGGAGATGTTATTTTGATACTTTCATCTTAGACCAATATAACTGAAGACTTTCCTGGCTACGAGAGTACCAGACTGCACAACTGTACAACAGGTAGTGCGTCAGAAGCTCCATCTCACGAAATACTAGTGACTAAAGATTACAGGCTAATCCTATATTGTAGAGAACTGGATTATGTGGACTAATAAGACTTTTCTATATCTACATTCTCTAACTTGTCAGAGATCACAGAGAGGATTCAGTGATTTAGCCAGGATTAAAACTCAGGCAAAATTAGCTCCTACTCCTATGCCAAGGCCACTGACTGTGCTCTCTTGTGCCACCCTGGCATGGCACATGGAGTGTTGCATGCAGCCTGTGCATTCATGTGATCTCTTCTCTTTAGATTTTTGAGGAGGCTTCTCCTACTTCCTTAAGCCTGCCATTGGCTTTGGAAACAGTTGCATCTTCTTTAATTTTCTGAATTTTTTTTTTTCAAGTCTTCAGCCTTCTCATGGCTTGCTCTCAGCACTGCCTGTTACCTCCCTGCAGCCTGGCAGAGCCCTGCCTGGTACAGCCATGCTGCCTGCAACAGGCACAAGCACCACAGAGATGCCAGAGACGGGGTGAGTCATCTGAAAGGACAAAGAGATGATCCAGAGTGACACACTGATTTTGACTGAAATCCCAAATACAGGGATATAGGTTTGTCAGACCTTATCACAGAGATGTGCGACAAACCCGGCCATTGACCGAACAGATTAGCTCTCTAACAGAACAGATTTTTTCATCTGGCGCTAATCTGGTGCTCATTTATAATCTCTGCACAAATCTTTGTGAAGCCTGGAGGGATTTAGAGTCTTTGTGTTTTACAATGGGCTGCAGAAGAATTTCATGATGAATATCCGGGAACACCATAAACAACTTGTGGCGAAGCTTGCAGAAATGCACTTTCGCCTTGGGCTGCCTGGACCTAAGAGAAAAAAATCCATGAGTGTTCCTGCAGCCTATTTTCAGTTATCTGCTTTTTAAGAAAGCAGATAGAGATTTCCTTAAGTATTATCTGTATTAAGAACTGCCAGCAAGGCTTTGCTGAGGTCAGGACCCAGCCAGCACAGCAATGACATCACCATTTGAGCCCAGATTTTGCCTGCTTTGCTCAACAGGAGTGTGACAGTGTTCATTTAATTGTATTAAAATCGGTGGGATTGATCCAGGAAAAAATCAACACAAGAAAAAATGGCAGAGGTTAGTCCTCTGTATCACCATAATGCATCTTACTTGAAAGTAAGACTTGGAAAAATGTATTCAGAAGCGCAGAATATCAAAAGGCAAAATGCACAAATTTGATTTAAAATTGAATGTACTTGAAAAGTAGTTTAGTGTTTACAAAACTAGAAAAGGTGGGTGCTTTGTAACACAAAATATATTCACTCTCAAGAGTTTTTGCTGGGTGTATAGAATCATAAGAAATCCTAGTATGCCATGAAACATAACTGCACTAACAGAAAAAATAAAGTTGAAGAAAAAAACAACTAAAAAATCTCCTCCTATTTGAGTTACTCACTGATTCACTATACTTCCCCCCAAAAAACCCAGTCATTAGTGCTAAGGAGAACCAAACACCTATGACACAAAAAGGAAAGGAAAAATAAAGATTTTTAACAACAGGACACTAGTTTTAAACTTACAGACTAATTAGATCAGCTTAAGGCACCTCCCTTGACTGAGTAAATTTTTTCTCCAAAAGTCTGTCCTTTTCACTGGTTTCTAAAGAAACTAAAGGAAATTCTTGTAAAGATGCTCCGGGTACAGCCTTGCTTGTCATAATTGTCATAGAATGGTTTGGGTTGGAAAATACCTTAAACATTGTTCCAACCCTCCACACCATGGGCAGAGACACCTTCCACTAGACCTGGCACTTCAAAGCCCCATCCAAACTGGCCTTGAACGCTTCCAGGATTCGGGCATCCACAACTTCTCTGGGCAACCTGCTCCAGTGGATGCTTTTCTTATCTTTCTTCCTCTTCGTGTTCAGCTCGGCTCTATCTGCACTATTAATTCAAGCAAGCTAGAAGCTCTTTTCTCACCTCCAGTTCCCTTCCTACAGACAAAACTGTTCTCTGCAAAATGTCCCTTTCTTTGCCTGTTTTTGTCTTTTTGCCTCCTCTGATTCTGGTTTAGATGGTCTTCTTTCTCTTTTCTATTTGTACTTAACTGTAGTGACTCTAGGCTATAGTAGTGAGTGTTTTCTTTCCTTTATCTCCCAGAATCTGCTCTTGGTAATGCTTTGAGTGACAGGGATGACATGATTTAACTGCACTTAAGACTACAGGCATACACTGTATCATTCAGCCTGACTTTTTGTAAATCATTTCACAAATAATGAAGCCATTTCTTTACGGAGCCTGCTGACACTTCAGGCAGACAAAAGCATTTCGGTTTTCAGGATACTAAATAGCTGTGTGCTTCCACCAGGGGCACCACAGAGGTGCCACAAAGCCCAAGGCACATACCTAAAATGGTAGCAGATTGACTAATGTTCTTAGAATAGTTACATGTTTTATCAAGGTCATATGAGTGCTGGATGACCATCAAGGCACCCAAACTGGAAACTAGGGGAAAGAGAAGGAACACTCCTTTGTGTTAGAGAGGAAAGACAGAGCCAGGTGAGGTCTGGAAGGGTCTGGTTGGTCAGCTGAAGTAAATGCAACCATGACCGCACTGATCTGAGTCCTAAACCTCAATGTAAAAATAAGTGGACCCTGAGCCTAAAAGATTTGCCTCTCCTTAGCAAAGATAAGTTTGAGGAGCAAACCACTCCTTATGCTGCAGAGGAGAGTAAAATGTTTCTTTTAGTCTCAGTTGGGGCTGATCTGACTATTTTATCTGAGATAGGACTACCACAGACTGGCAATAAACCATATATTTCTTTGATTTTTACTTGGGTTGTTTTCGGTGCTGAGGAGGATTGAGGGGGGTAGATTTCAGCAAGAAACTGGTTATTACATGGTGAACCAGATGCCTCAAAATACATATGTTGTACATGCTGGTATCTCCTA
Source organism: Empidonax traillii (assembly GCF_003031625.1). Taxonomy (NCBI): domain Eukaryota; kingdom Metazoa; phylum Chordata; class Aves; order Passeriformes; family Tyrannidae; genus Empidonax; species Empidonax traillii. The sequence continues at coordinate 709,877 of NW_020955425.1, read as the reverse complement.
GGGTACCTGTCTGGCATTCCAGGAAGGCACAGCCTCCCAGTAGGTCCTGAGTCTAATCTGTCTAGACATCTTTTCTGGGTGTCTCAGGTACCCTTTGGCACATAAAACAGCAGTAGGTCTTATGCTTAAGTGCTGAGCCACTGCCTAGATGAAATACTCATTTGGTGATGCCCACCTTCCTTCTGAATATGCCTGCATGTTCCACCTCACACAGAGCAGCTAGGAAATTCTGCCAAGATATTATTTTACTTTTCCTACCCTACTGAAAGTTATTCTCATGATTTAAAGAAGCCATCTGTGCACTTTATTCTCTCTGCTCACTACCCCTGCTTCCCAAACGTGCACGGCTAAGCCAGTCCAACCACTTATGAAGCTTTCCTGCTTCCCACATTGCACTGCCAGGAGTAACAAGTTGCTTAGAACTTCAGCTTTCTCTGTGTGGATTATGCCCACAGGCAGCCAGGAATCTGGACAAGACCTGCAAATCTGGCACTATATTCAGTATACCAGTATATGGTATATTCTTAGCTACGCTATTTACATATTCTTCCCACTGCTCTGACAGGAGCTCCTGAGAGCTCCTGCTTCTGGGCTTAGCACTGGTGCAGCAGTGTGGGTGTCTTCCCACAGTATGCAATCATGCTCTTAAGCCTTGCTCCTGCCACAGCCAACTGAAGCTTACTCTTTGCGCCTCAGCTGGTATATAGCTGCACCCTTAGAGCTAATTTGCCAGTGTGGAAAAGCTACTATGACAAAATAATTCTGAAGGGCTTCCTTGCAAATGAAGGAATAGTTTCTGTGGCATTAAGCAGATTTATCTTACCCATGAATAACTTTGTTTTCTCTTGCACTGACTTTATCTAAGCCCCATGATAACTGCATTTGCAAAATGGATTAAGAACATGGATCAGTCTGGCTGGAAAGTATTCAAGTCCCTGTGAGGATACCAAGAAACACACGGAGGTTACATCTTGTTAGCTTGATCATGGAGGTATATTCAAACTTCAAACTTTAAACACTAGCTGCAATTTAATAGGGATGCAAATCTACCATTTTTGGTATAATTGTAATTTTAATCTGTAAAGAGGTACAGTATTCTGATAATTATGAAGCACCAACAGATGTGCAGACTGAAAAATACTGGGAAGTCATTGTTTGAGTTATATAACTGGAAAGAAGAGAAAGTAATCCTCAACGCTGTGGCATGGATAATATAAATAATAGCAACTCCCTGTGAGAAGTCAAAGGTAGATACTATAATTTCTTTGGACTTAGAACAAATTAAAAGAATATAAGGAGTTCATGGATCACAAAACCTGTGTATTCGACAACCCGTGCTCCATCATTTCCTTCTCCCTAACCAACCATCCTGCCTTGAATTAACCTGCTTGAATCTGCTGGGTGGCTATTACGTAGTTAACCATCAATCTGTACAGCTTCCAACTAAAATCTATTTATTGACAGCTTTTTTGTTACTGTGTCAGAACAACCATTTAGTGAAACAGCCTTTTCCTGTTCCTGCTGTTTACCTTCTTGTCTATTTTCCAAGCACAGTCAGAGCTTCCTTTAGAATTACTTTGGCTAGGCTCAGATGACCCTACTCTTCCAGTTTCCCTTTGTAAGACAGTCTCACCATTCTTTTGCACTGAGGGAGAGCCATTTCCCTGAACCTGCACCTTTCAGAAGTCACCTTTCTGGAGTCCAGAGTTGAAGACAGGGGAAGCCTTTGGGACCCAGTGCATTGGCACAAACACTTCGCACATTTCTTAGGGGATAGTAACACCACTACACACTAGAGACTGCACGTTCTTTTCTTTCCATAGTCATGTTGCACTTGTGGCTTGTAGGTACCTGAGTACAAATAGGACATTTTTCCTTTGATTTAGTTGTAGAGCTCCACTTCTGATGGCACAGACTTGCTTAAAACCTGTATACTAGGACCTAGTTTTCATGATTTCACAATTATTTAAGTTAAATCCAAAGTCTCTGTTTTCCTTGCACTTTGCATATATTAAAGTTCTTTCACTTCACCACTCTTCCAATGTGATAAATTCCATTTCTGTAACTTCACTATCATTTGCCATATTGCCCTTCTGTTCAGAATCATCATCCTCACCAAAAACAGAAAAGAAAATTAATTGCACTAGAAGGCCACACTTTTGCTCTTTTGATACAAATGGCTAAAATTTTATTTTGACTTTCTTTGCAGGTCTGCTGCTCAGCAAGTCTTGCTTTACCTCTGTACTGCCTGGCATCTGTTACTTCTGAAATTTGGTTTTAAATCAAAAGCCTTATTTAGAAGCCCTATTTTTTTTTTTACCCTTCCCTTCAATTTACTTGAAACCAGTGCAAGATCCCATAAAGTTGTATCACATAGCAGAAACCTCCTGAAAAAGAACAGGGAAAAGGGGATATACGTGAGTGTGGTTGCTGTGTATAATTTTCACGATGACTCTTGTCAGCCTCGGTTTACAAGTTATCTCAGACATGGATATGCCTACAGTACAATCAGGAACTCTAAAAACTGGTGACTCTTTTGCCAGATGGGCAAGAGGAGGCTGCCCTCCTCAGCCCTATGTGTGTTATTCAGTTCTGGTATGGGGTTTCTCTGAGGGTGGCATCTGCAAAGCAGCATTGAAAGGTTTCACTACCACTTGGATGTGACTCACCAGAACACAGATGCCCTGGATTATCAGTCCCAGGAGCTACAAATCCTGAGGCACTGTGCTACAGTGGGGTGTGCACACCTCTCTGCATGCTGGGAGGTCTGTATAGTGGAAGGATGGAATCCCCAACACTTCTTCCACAGAAACAAGGTCAGACAACCGGACAAGCCACATGAATGAAATTCACTCAAAAATTCACCCTTTGAAATCTGAACAACAGTCTTTTAAAGTTGAGGGTCTGTGCTCCTCGATACAAATATAAGCAGCAATAAATACCTCTGAAGTGCAAGAATGCATATTAACCTGGCTCTGGATTGCCAGATACCCCCTCTGCAGGACAGGCAGCTATTAAAAGCTTGATACTTGTTATCCTTTTATCTCCCTTGGATGTAGTGAAGCAGAGCACGCTGATATATTGCCCAGATATGGTGCCTACAGATGTCCTAACAAATAAACTCTCCTTCAGGATTTGGTTACGAGCACTTGAGATTAGTTCAAAAGGAGAGTCTGTGGGAAAGTCTTTCTTAGGCTGCTCTTCAGGGTGCATTTCTTTTCTTTCATCACCTCCCTCTTCATCCTGATAATCACTGTGCAAAAGAGAGATGCAGTATGTCACCCAGTGATGCTAGAATATAATGAGTACCATCAGGAATTCTGCTTGTCTTCCATAAAAATCTCGTAACTGAGGGCTATTTCAAAACTCCCTGTCAGTTCTGTGCCCATATTTCTTAAAAAACAACACTTAACAGCCATCATTTCTCCAGTCGGGCTCATAGTTCCTTCTCTCCACATTTTTCAAACAGCTACCTCATCTCACATCACTCTTAGCATAAACTGAGGTTGACTGATATCTGGATAATATCAGTCGCTCTTTTCTGATTAGTTACACACACAGAAAGGAGTTTCAGATTTTGTTTAGCAGTACTGTCCTGGCTCTGTCTCCTAGGATAGAGGAGAAAAAAAAAAAAAAAAGGCAATGGTTCTATCTTTGCAGGTTAAGCTTTCCTGCACAAAACCAAGAAATGTGCTTCTGTTTCCCTTTGTACTGAACTTACCTGCAAAAGGATCTTATTTCCATCGTGGTCTTCTGTCTGCCACCTGCCTTCACTGATGGGGCTGCATGGGTTGGGTAAGAGAGGCACAAGCTGCCCCACATCTTTTACTCTGAACTCCAGCACTGCTGACTCTGTCGTCATTGGCACCTGGCCCTTTGGAAGTTTCTTTAGAGAAAACTGAATGTCTATTTCCATGTTAGAATAGATAGGAAAAACACAAAAGTCTGCTTTTTTCTGACATACCGGTCTTTTCAATATTAACTCATACAGTTTCAAAATGTCCCCAAAGTTTTCATTCCTGCAGTATATGGTGAAGCGGATCATTTCTTTCCCGTAGTGCACTGGGCGAATGGCCCACAGAGGAGTCTCTGGAGCCAAAGTGTAAAAGTCTTGGCTGCATGGCATGTAAGGGAGGAATTTCCCATGCATTAGCTCTGTGTGGTGGTAATGCCAAGGTGGCCGCTGAAAGGTTTCATGGAGCTGCAAGATTGGTTCTTCTCCATACTCCTCCTGCAGAAACAGAATGACGGCAAGGGCTGGCTGAGAAACAACAGCCTTAACTGGCTTCCTGCGCTTCTTGGGCACTCGTCTTTCTGAGACTCGGAACAGCTGGAGGTCTGGATGGATCCAGGCTAGAAGCTTATCAATGGCTTGCTGAAGAGTCTTGGATTCACCTGGGTCTGTGATAATATGTACACTAACAAGGAATGGGTCTTGTATGCCTTCCACAGAAAGTTCACCTGAAAAATATATTAAAAAATCCTTTAGGATTTGTAACCAAGTTGTCAACATTTAGGTGATCCTTAAAGAAGACACTGTCCACTCAGTCACAGTACCCTTTTTTTTTTCATCTCTCTCAAGCTCACCTGTGTTAAACAAACAAAAAAAAATGTACAGAAAACAATCAGAAGGCAGAGAAACTTCATCAAGCCTATCATAAGTTACTGTTTCTGCTGAAGTAGCATCCAAAAGACATTACTCAGTGTGCATTTCAGTGTTAGAAAAGAGCTGCTCCATGTAGCTGAGGTAGGAAAGAAAAACATACTCATGTAAAGTGGGGCTGAAAGGGAGATGAGTGATGTGCAGAATAATCATGATAGACAATGTTCATTCCACCTTATTTTAATTTGTGCCAGCTGGGTTTGGCCATGGAAATCACACCACTGAACTCCACTCTATCACCCTGATGTTGGAATTTTCTTAACGCTCAGTTAAGAATGTTTTGTGTCCCAGAGGAAATTGTTCTAAGAAGTACGGTGAAGTTTGTAGGGAGAGGTAATATCTTTTATTACACCAACTGATACAGTTGTGATAAAAAAAAAAAAAAAAAAAGCAGAGAAACCTTCAGGCACATAAGTCTTTCTTCAGAAAACTATATTACTTGTCCCAACAAATCCTCCACTGTTTATATCTTCAGACTATCAAGACTATAATACTACTGCTTCAAGGTTTTTATAAGATTAGGGAAGACTCATAAAAGCAGTAAGCACAAAAAAAATTACACTTACTCAGGGGAAGAAAGAAACCTCTAGTTAGCCTTGGCAATGTTCACAGGGGCTCTATCTGTTGTTTGTCCCTGAAACCTCTTTGATAGCTCAGAAGCAAAGCAATGTCTGATTGAAGGGCTGAGGAGAAATTGTTACTTCTGTTCTTCTGGAGCTGCATGCCAATAAAGATGCATGTTCTTGGTGATCCAAGACAGTTTAATAAATTAGTCATGTAACCTTGATATTTTTGCTGAAATGGTTCCCCTCGTGTGGTGTTCTGAAACCACCTCCATGTCTGAGACCCTGAGCCTAGGCACAAAGCCCAAATGTGCGAAACCTTACAAAGACTTCCCAGGCTTTTAATTGTGCAGACCACATTTAACAGGGGGATTGTCTCGAAGGCTATTTCCCCTCCTATTTGCAATCAGTACAAACCTCTCCCTCCTCCTTCCTGGCATCAGAATAACATTCTTGTGATACTTCACCAATTGCTTTAATGGAAAAGCAGCTTTATACGAGTAGTGTATTTTAGTTGTCTTTCAATACAGAATAGTGTAAGACCCAGAGATAATCTAGATGCAACTCATAGCTTTCGGAACAGAGACAGCTGGTAAACATACCATCAGCCTCAATTTGAAGCTGCAGAAAGATATGGTATGCACAGCAAATAGCAAGCATGCATCTTGCCTAAGGGAGATTATAGAAAAGTCAAATAAGTAATCAAAAATACAATTACAGTGGAGTTCTTGTATCTCTGCGTGGAATGGGTGATGTGGAGTGACTTTGTCAGATGGCTAACGGAAGAAAAAAATTGCAGCAAAAAGAAAAACTGTGTCACTATGTGGCTAGAGGTTTGGCTGTGGCAATCATTACAGGTAGGTAATTTAATTCTTTGAGATATCCCCATGTGGGGTAGTCACAGTGTGGGAGAAAAACCAAGAGGAGAGTGGGGGGAGGTCCTCTCATGGTCCTTTACATGGGGCAGCAGGACAGGAAGGAAAACAAATTGCAGAGGACAGTGATCTAATAAAACCAAAAAGAAAGTAATCACCATAGCTACGCAGTCATTCATTTTCTAAGACTGGAATAGAAGATGTTCAGCTCTTTTCTCCCTCTGATTCCTTTGTTACACAAATGTTATCAAAGCCTGCAACAAGTGACAGGCTAGATATTTATGCATATAAATGACTGGAGCTGTGAAAGAAGGCTGGGCACAAAAATGTGAAGCAGAGAGCCATCGTTGCTGATGCCTTCTTGCTCTGCATTGAAAAAAAAGTCCCTGAGCACAGTTTTTCTGCCCTCCTGTTGCTCAGCATGATGCATGGACACTGAATGGCTAAAGCATTTTTCACAAGTAGAGCCTTGTGGGAGCCAGTGCCTGCATTAGTATTCTGCAGCCATCACTGCCTGTACCCATCAGCACCAGACGCTCACAGAACCAGCCTCAGAGGCACAGCACAAAGCCATCATTAGGAGCTGGGGTTATACACAGAGCAGGGCAAATCATCTCTTTTTTGAGCTAGAAGCAACTCAGTTGAGGGGGGAAAAGTGCAACAGATCAGTGGAGAAAGAGCTTCAGTTCCATTTTATGTTATGCTTTTACTGTAACACTTTTACACCTTTCGTTATGTGGCTTCTGTGCTTCTAAAATGGCAGCCCTTTCTATTTGGGTAAGAAAAAGAGAAACTTAAGAAAAGCAGAAATATGAGGCAAGAGGAAACTTTCCCTGAACTGACATCAAGTTGCAAATTGTTTCTATGTTACTAACAAGTCTTTTTGCCCCATCTGACAAGGAAGGAGGGGAAACAACAGCATTTCTCATTACATAGTTCAATTTGCCCCCGGCAAATTGTTACAGAAGCAAATGAAAGCTCTGCATATGTATTAGCCTTCCTGTGTTACTAGTTAATCCCACAGAAAATATCAAAATGCTGAGGCATCTATTTGAAAATAAGCTTCACAGTTCTCATAGCTGTTACATTTTTTCCCTTTCTACGACAGAGGGGGATTAGCTCTTTTTGACTTGGCAAGCACTAACTTTGCTAATAGGTAATTACTACCAGGATTGAGATAGTATTTTACAATTTTAAACTTTTTACTCTTGTGTTAGGTATTATTAACCACCCATGAGAGGTTAAAGTAGCAGCGCAAATGCTGTGGGGCTGTCAGACCTGATGTCTTAAAGCTGGAAGTAGAAGGTGGCCTGATATTTTATGATTGAGCTTTGTATGGATCCTTCTCTGTATAATATTTTTATTCTGTTGCTGATGTGATATTGCTGAGCAGAGATAAAAGAAAGTCCTGCACAGCAGAAGGGAAGTCTTTCCCTGTGGTTCTTCCTTCTCTCCTCTCCCTGCCCAGAAACCACCATCTTTTCATCAGAAAGACAATATGACAGGAAGCAGTGGGTCCTGTCAAGTCTGTCTGTGCCAGCTACCTCATTTCAGTTTGACTTCTCTGAAGTTGAAGCTGCCTTGGCTAGACAATAGACAGGACAGGTTGCCTACATCCCCTGCTGTGTGCATGGAGAGAGGCAGCCATCTCTGAAAAACCTACGGAGAATGATCTTTCTTTCCTCATTCCCTTCCTCCCCCTTCACTCCGAAGGGAACAGCAGTGCCTGCAGAGAACAACCTTCTTGGCATCCAGCACTGCCCAGCCCTTCCCTGGCCAGAGGTGCCCAGCTGGATGGCTATGACAAGGGCTGGTGAAGGGTGTAGAGAACAGGTCTTAGCAGGAGCAGCTGAGGGAGCTGGGCTTGTTTAGCCTGGAGAAAAGAAGGCTCAGGGAGGACCTTGTTGCTCTCTACAACTGCCTAAGATTATAATGAGGTGGGGGTTGGGTCTCTTCTCTCAAGTAACAAGCAATAGCACAAGAGGAAATGGCTTCAAGCTGCACCAGTGAAGGCTTGGATTTGATAATAGGAACAGTTTCTTCACCAAAAGCATTGTCAAGCTTTGGAACAGGATGCCAAAGGAAGTGGTGGAGTCACCATCCCTGGAGGTATTTAAAAGATGCGTAAATGTGGCCTTTAGGGACATGGTTTAGCGGCAGACTTGGCAGTGCTTGGTTAACAGTCAAACTTGATGATCTTAGAGGTCTTTTCCAACCTAAATGATTATATGATTCTATGATCTGGTGACACAAATGTCCATGAGTGAAGTGGGAAGCAGTGGGTTAAGTGCTCTCCTCCCTTAGGGTGGTGGTTGAGGGGGCAGTCACCACCTCTGAGAGATGCTGAAAAGACTCAGGTATCTGGTAACACCATTCTTACTGCAGCTGGCCAGGAAGGCAGGGCTCCTGGCCCAAAGCAGGCACAAATGGGTGCAACATCAAGTCAGCAACCCCAGCAGCTGGGAAGCAGCTAGACTCATCTGCAAATATGGGGACATGGAGCTAACACTCCTTCTTCCTGGAGTATGTATGCATTTAACATTAAACCACGCAAGTGGCAAAATGTCCCTAGAGTTTTCTTCCGTGCCACCTGCATAATCCTAGAGTAGAGAATTCTCCCTCTTTCATTTGTTTTTTTGGCCCTGGCTCTCTTGCATAGCTTGCTCCAGCTAAACTATGGCCATGACCCGGCAGTCTGGTCCCTCTTTTACACTGTGACACACACAGGTTGCCTTCCCCCTTGAACCAAAACCAGTCCTGTCCTTCTCAGAGCAGTGTTCCAACCCCTTTTTTTATTGCAGGAGAAGTCACCATCAGCAGTCTAGATGAAATCTGATTTTCCAGGCTTCTCCAGAGGACTAAACTCAGCCTGCAGCAGAGCTTAGGAAGGATTTAAGTATCTGTCTCCCTGAAATATCTCTCCTGTTTTGGTGAAATAAGGTATGAATCTAAAGACCTCTCTGACTTGCCAGGAGGTATTTAATGAGGAGTTACCTATAGGGTTAGGCAAACCTGGTAAGTATGTGAGCTAGGACTGAATTTGTAACAAAGGAAGATTGTCCAGGCAGACTGGTTCCTGGCCCAAATTTGTGCTTGGGAAAAAGCATTTCCAAACTTTGGCAGGTATTTTCAATATTCTAGTCACCTACATTTTCAATCTTTTCTTTCCATTTTTCCACTGCAGCATGCTGCTTCATGGAAACCAACACCTGAGCATGTCTTACACTGTACAGACCAGATTCATTTATTGCTACATCAAGCATTTCATTTAACTAAATTGCATGATGCAGTACCAGAGATGTAAATCAGGCAGTGGGAGTGGGTCAGAGCAAATGTGCCAAGCTTCTGGACTGCAATTCCTGTCAAGCAGTACTTCATTATCAAGACGTAACCGCTATCAGGAAGTAATGAAATAATTCAGAATAGAACATTACAGATCACTGTAATTTTTTTAATTGTTAATCAATCAAAATATTTCACCTGTGGGAATGTAAAATAACCCCAAACACTGTATAAATAATGTCATAAAAAAAGCACTATAATATTTTCAATCAAAATTTCCTGGGATTTCCGTTGCTCAGAAAATGTACATATTTCCTGATTTCAATCACATTTCAAAACACAAAGAAATGTCAAAGTGGTAGAATTTCTCAGTGAACAGGACCTCCACATTTTATCTGAGTCCAAGGCAAGACTGACCATTTTTGGTGTACTAATTGAAAGGCTCATGGGCAGACACAAAGGCAGAGGCTATTTTCGTAAACAAGGAGCATCACTTTATGGGCAGCTGCAACAGAAGCAGTGCTGGACACCTCTGGCACCAGAACCCACTGTTAGGTCATGCTTTGATGAATTATGCAGCATCAATAATCTTTTGAACAAGCAGATGTGACAGATTCACCAGCTCTTCCATTCTCTTTCCCTGCTGTTTAATAGCATCTGACAAATGCAGGGCTGCCGGATAATGCGCATCTCAGCATGCCCTGCTTTGCACACCACCTCAAACTCATGAAGGACGTTCATAAGCAAGAAAGGGGATATTCTGCACAGCAAAGCCTCAAGAGGAGAAGCGTCTTTCGCACTCCCCTCAGAGCAGCATTTTCCTGAGGAGCTGCAGTCGAACATTCTACAACAGTGTCAGGGTGCTCACTGCTCCATCTGTACTAAGGTTGTACAGACAATGCATAGCAGCTCAGCATACAAACAAGCGTACCAAAATGGTCAGTCTGCTCCTCCAATTGCTGTACTACAAAAACAACAACAATATTGCAAAAATAAAGCTCAAAAATTAAGCCCATGTCTGATGGAGATAAAAAGCCTTCTCCGAGAGATTAGTATGAACAGCCTTACAAGTTATCATGCCCTTGGGCATCATTGCCCAACCAACCCTGAGGGAATGAATCTTACCAAAAACTGATACTCAATGTCCACAGAGGCCCCGCATGATCAAGCCAAGGCAATGTAGATGGTGCAGCTATTGCTGAAACTCCCCAATGTGCTACAGCTGCCGTGAATTATCATCCCTCCCCCACAAATTATCTTCCCCTGCCCTGCCTAAGGGTAACTGCATGATCAACTTAAGCGCCTGTTGAAAGGGGCCATCTCATATTCTTCACCTCTCCATGCATTCCTGCTCACTCCCTTCTGTTGGCCTGGGCACTTGTGTAGCTACATGTCCTGTGCTGATCATGCAACAGTACTGATGCTCACTCTCCCACTTGCAGTCATATGGTCTATGGTGCCAAGATTGCTGTCTTGGCCCTCTTCAGAGCCATATGGCCCCCCATCTTCTTCATAGGAATCACAGTTATTGTGTCACAGAATCATCCCAGAGAGAGTTAGTACCTGAAGGATGTCCCTCCAGCAGGAAGCTGGCTGTACTTGCTTCCCTTTGTAGACCAACGTGAGAGACAGAATCAAACCTTCAGTTAAGGCCCATCACTCTCTACTGTACATCCTTCCATCCTGGATGCCTCATCTCTGCAACTAAAATGGAGGGTAAGTTGTGCCTATGTGCATATCTTGAAAATCATTCTTGTCCTAGTATCTTATCTTGCTGTACTCTTTGTCAAATGAGAAGTATTTTTGTGATAAGTGTTATGGAAGAAAAACTCTTGAACTGTGTGATCATCATATCTTCCATTATGTCCTCCAAAACCAACTTCTTTGACTCCTTTAGTCAGGTGGTTTACTGTTCATAGCAAGGCAAAGAGTCAGAGTCACTCCCGAGGTCACAAATACGTTCTCAGTCTCCATTTCCTTCATCTCTTGATTCACAGCACTGCAGCTTTCTTACTTACCCCCTAACTACCTGGCAGTCAAGAAATAGTTCATGCTTGGTATAAAGGGATGTGTGTGTTGCCTGTGGGCTGACTGTCCAGCTAGAGGGTAGGAAAAGAGATCACTTGAACTCACATTACAGTCTTTTTTTTCTCCATGGAGACAAAAATTTGTCCCACTGCCTTTCATTCAGTTCCAGTGAAACCTGTGGGAATTAACTGTCTCTTTGAAGAAAGATGACACATGTTCACATCACGTTTCTCTTCAGAAACAGGGTAAAAGGAAAAGGATGAGAATGTTATATTGTGTTTCTGGCTGTGTAATCCTGTGTCTCTGGCCCTCAGCCTTCTCCTTGGTGCATCTGTGTATTTTATCTAGGATTTATGGAGGCTGTAGGCATATGAAAGCAGAGGCTGTGCTTACTGTATACTAAGCACCCAGTAAAAAAAAAAGACTCCCAGCTCTGAGAAGATGGTGTATTGGATCTTCATGCAGATAACCTTAGGAACCTACAGTGGGTGCTTTCACACCATGGTTACAAGGAAGTAAACTGCTTGGCAATTCCTCAGAAACATCACCAGATATGAGGATTTTTCTGCCAGTGCTACAATCTTCTCCGTGAGCTCCTTTATTCTTACTGCCTGGTGTTCTCCTCTCTCAAAATATGCTGCTGGCATCTTATGTTACACTGGCAACAGCAGTGTTAGAAATAATCAGAATTGCAATTTAAAAAGGCAACAACCTTGTCATCTACTTATCCTCTGGAGGGCACTGAAGCCTTCAATACTCTCCTCAATCACAGATTAAGCTGCTAACTTTTTGAAAAGCAAGAACCCCAAAATGCCGGTGTACTCATGCACCTTTACAGATATATTCCTGGATGTAAGCTGCTGCAATTTCCTCTCTTGCCCTCCACACAGTTTGCCACAATTTGAGAGCTGTCTTGGTGTCTCAGTACGCACGTGCCGCAAAACAGATTCACATGATTTGGCATCCTCAAACTGTCTTCAGCTGTCTTCACTCAAAAGCCACAATCTACATCCATTTGCCCATGTGGGACCTAAATATCTTCATCACACAGAGATTAATTCTCACAGGAGACCCAATACCCACAACAGAAACAGCAAGGTAAATTTGTTTTGATATCCTGAAAAGTATTCCTGATCTATGGAAAACAGCTGGCAATTGCCATTCTGTGTCTTTCAGACAACGATCAGAAAGCCCTGAGTGGAGAACTGAAGCACTGAGCTACTGCTCAGAGGATTTGCCCTGTGAGTTTGGTGATGCTGGCAGGAATGCACCTGGACCATCAGGGTAAGACATGGGACTTCACGTAACTGCTTATATTGCTGCTAAATTCAGTCCAGTGGAGAAATATAGGGAAGGTGTGTTAATTATAAATGCTCAACTATGACATTAATTTGTTTTACTGTTATTTTATATTGTATGTAGAATTAAAAAAAAAAAAAAAAAAACCAAAACAAAACCACCTCACTTTTTAGGAGAGGGGGGGAGGGAAGAGGGCATGAAATTGAAACAGAGAAAGCAGTATTCCAAACAGCTGCAGATTTCCATTTTGGAAGAGTAAAGTTTTGCAAAGATATACGTCCTTCCCAACCATAAAATCTTCCTAAAGAAAGATACGGAAAGATTGTACTTGGCAAGAACCCAGATACCAATCTTTGGTATAAATATCAAATTCTGTACAGTGTTGCAATGTGTAGTAAAACTCCCATCAGTAACCACCAGTAAATCAAAAGCTGTACAAACTGCATCCAATACCAGCCTTTTAAAAGTCCTGTGATTACAGGCGTTGTGTTCTCTTAAAATTTGACTCCTATGTAAAACTGAAATGCTTAAAAATATGTTTTTTATAAAAGGGCAGAAAGAACATTGCCTTAAAAAAAAACCCCAAGAAAATACTGCATGCTTGAGCAGCTAACAAATTCGGTCCAACAATGAGCTCCATACCGCACACAATGTACTCTAGTTAACTGAGAGTGTGATTTTATGATGGGCTTAAAACAATTTAAGATTTTAATGCTGGCACTCTTCCCCCTACTATTCCCAGCTAAGTGTTTCCAGGGCTTCCCACATGTCAGGTCTAGATGCAAGTTGAAAGAGCTTCCTGAACATACTGAGAAGAAGTCCTCAGACAAGAAGTATTAGGGATTGTGTCTTCTGGTGACAGTCAGAAAACTGTTTTGGCTATAAATGTTAATTTTCAGGCAGACGTCTTCTTTTAATGAGTTTGCACTTTTGCACAAATGTGGCAGGAGCCACAGCAAAACATCTACACTCTAGACATGTCCTAAGAAAATACGGGATCAAACCCCGATACATGGCCAAGCACTGCCACATTTGTGTCTCTGTAGAAAACAAACAATATTAGCATTACAGCAAAGGACCCATTTGGACTTGATAGTAGTGGAGAATTAGCTTGAATCTCATACCCTTTTCAGCTGACAGCAGCGTGTGGCTCAAAAGATCTACCCTGCACCATCTGATGGATAAGGGTAGCAGGAACAGAAAGCATGCTTTTTTGTCGGTGTTTCATCCTGGTCCTATATGATGGAAGCCAGGAGTGACCTGGTAAATATTTCATGAAGCTTTCAGAAATCACAGATGCAGTTTTTTTTTTTCCTAAACTACTGATTAACAAATATGTGGTACCAACAAAAGTGAGGCAGGCAGAAGACATCTACTGCTCTAGAATGTGGCACGCACTGATTACCAAACGCCCCAGCTTGCCAGCAAGCTTGCATAAATAAACATTGTTTATTTACTTTTAAAAATTCATATTAAAGGAAATATACCATGATAATGCACTATGGCCATAAAATGAGGAAACTAATTGTTGACATTGTCAAAACAGTGCACATTTAGTAGAAACTGCCTTAATAGCCTCAGCCTTCACAAGTGTTTTATTTGACTCAGTGACTCAGATGGCTTTTTCTGTTCTACCCCAACTAGTGCCTCTGAGTCAGAAGTTGCCATGGGACAGATTTATTTTTTTAGCTTCCCTCTTTGGGCTTTAACAATTCAGACAGACATCGCAACAATTTCCAGATCATTCTCATCACTGTACCAGCTGAACCTGAATTTCCTGCAACTGATTTCTCAGGGTAAAACACCCACTAAATGGCTGCCTAGTTCCTTGTGGTTTTCTGGGACAGCAGCAGTAACACTTCCACAGAGGGAAATTTAACCCACATCACCAAATAATCCAATTTAACTTTCTCTGAAATATTTCCTCTAAGTTTTTACTAGAACTGTATGGCACTCGATAGCTCAGTCAGTCAATGACTTCCTACGCTTCTGAATTATACTTGGTAATAAAAAAAGAGGATGTGTTTGGTTATATGGTTTTGATTATGACTGTGCGCTTTAAAAAGGAGCTAGAAAAACATTCAGATTGTCATCCATACACATTATTCTTTTTTAATAACTAGTCCAGTTTTCATTTGCTATATCTATATGACAGGGAAAAAACCCCAAACGACTGGATATGGACAGGAAAGACTATACAAAACAACTGAAAACAATGTTTTGATAACTCTGGTCCAGTAACTGTTTAGGGTACACCTACACCCCCGAAATTCCAAATTAGCACTAAGCCAGTAGGAAGTAATTTAACCATGGCACACATAGCTTGGTGCATGCTAAATGATCCCAAAGAGGGAAACTCCAAATTATAAAAAACCAGAGATACATGGCTTACTCCAAGCTGTACAGATTCGAACAGGAACTTCAGTCTTTACAAGGGGAATGGCAAGTTGTGGTCAATGCCACACACTTGGCATGTAAAAGTCAAATGTAGGTCTGATTTCAAGTTACACATTCTTTTGTGCGTGTCCTTACATGTGACTGTGCCTGACTTCCAAAGGTCCCTTCCAATCTTAATTTTCCATGATTCAGTACCATACTTTTCTATCCTGTATGCAAGCATTTGGTCCTTCATCATGGTGGAATTTGATGACAATCAGCTACATAAACACGTTTTGCTCAGCCAAAGACTGCTAAGTGGCGTGCAACAACTACATTTTCCTTCTTCACCCAAACATAGTGGGAAGCAGCATTGCTCTTTACACCTAGCAGTATAACACAGGCCAGGCAAGATATGCAGAAGATATATTTTATTTTTCAGATATATTTTCCACAGGAGCTGACACTTCAGATTTCACTACTATATAGAGCACCTGAATTTGCAACATTGACAGATGCTACAGGTTAAGACTCTACATGATTTGAGTCCAGTTTCCTCTTGCATTTTTCCTCATACTTTAATTAGTCTTTCTTTTATAATAACACCTTCTGGAAATACAGCATAATGCTGCCAAGCCCACTGTAAATTGTTTTTACAATTGTATTTAATTCAGCTCATTGCCAGCCATTGTAAAAGTATCTCAGTTCTCTATGGAAATAAAAAACAATACAGAGTACAGTATATCTTTGCATAGCAATAAAAGAACATAATTATATCCTTATACTCATTAAATTACATTGTTTGGAAAAACAGACTTAGAAAATACCCAGTCCATCAGTGCCTGGGTCAGAATCAGTTAGAACTAACCTAAATTAAAGTAGACAACTATATTATGAAATTCAAGTTTTGTGACAGACTTTTCAAAGCCCCAATCAAACCCACTCCTCTTCCTGCTTCTGGTTAGTTTTCATCATCTTTAACAGTTCATTGAAGACAGACAGATTTTGAAACGATACAAAAGTAAAAGGAAGCCATTTCCCTGTATGCTGTTGTTACAAGGCATCTTGTGGTGGTTTGACACTGGCTGGACACTGGGTACCCACCAAAGCCACTCTGTTACTCCCCTCCTCAGTTGGGTAGAGGAGAGAAAATACAATGAAAGGTTTATGAGTTAAGGATAGGGAGAGATCAGTCACCAATTACTGTCATGAGCAAAACAGACTTGATTTTAGGAAATTGGTTGAATTCATTACCAATCTAAATCAAAGTAGGATAATGAGAAGTAAAACAAATCTTAAAAACACCTTTTCCCCACTCCTCCCTCCTTCCTGGGTTTAACTTTATTCCCCATTCTCTACCTCCTCTCCTCCAGTGGCACAGAGAGACAGGGAATGGGGGTTACAGTCAGTTCAACACATTGTTTCTGCCACTGCTTCCTCCTCAGGGAAAGGAGTCCTTCCCCTGCTGCAGTACGGGGTCCCTCTCACAGGAGACAGTCCTACATTAACTTCTCCAACATGAATCCTTCCCACAGGCTGAAGTTCTTCATGAACTGCTCCAACATGGGTCCCTTCTCATGGGGTGCAATCCTTCAGGCACCCACCACTTCAGTGTGGGTTCCCCACAGGGTCACAAGTCCTGCCAGCAAACCTGCTCCAGTGTGGGTTCCTCTCTCCAGAGGTCTGCAGGTTCTAGCAGGAGCCTGCTATAGTGTGGACTTCCCACAGGGTCACAGCCCAGGGAGCTGATGCAGATGACAGGGACATAATGTTGACCAAACACTGACCAAAACCCAAAACAAAGATCTGAATTTATACTAGCATAGGAATAGAAAATCAAACCAAAAATTTATTAAAAAACCCCCATGCTCAGTAACTCACATATCTTAAATCTGCCAAAACAAACTTTCTTGCGCTTAATTTTTAGAACCAGAAAGTGGGTGAAATTCCATGGGTTAGAAACTTGGGTATGTGCAAAATGGAAGTAAAATTTTAATATCCCAGCTCTCAGGTTTACCACTAAAGAGTATGAACAACCAAAAAACACCCCAAAAGGCCTCAGTTGTTTCCTAGCTGCTGAAAGGAAAGCAGGGGAAGAGAGGAAGGTGAATTACCAGCCTTCCAACTGCAAAGAAGGTGAGTGAGCCCTTTACCTCATTAAGAAGCACAACATGAACTAATGCATGCTACAGGGTTTTGCTATCTTAAATACTCTAAACTCTTCCACAAAGGACCATTTTTATGTTTAATTTACCAACTTAGCTGGAGCAGTACAAATGTGTATCCAGGCAGCTACCTCAGTGCCTAGCTAAAAAAAAAAACAAATAACCAAACAAAACCAAAATGCTAAATTCCAGTTATTTCTAGGACAACCTGGTTGTACGGCTCCAGAGCTGATTAGGAATGGAATATTTCAAATCATAGAATCACTGAGGTTGGAAAATACCTCTTAGACCAGCAGTGCCAAGTCCATCACTAAACCACGTTCCCAAGTGTCACATCCACACGTCTTTTCAATACTTCCAGGGACGGTGACCCCATCACTTTCCTGTGCAGCCTGTTCCAATGTCTGACTGCACTTTCAGTGAAGAAATTTTTTCCTAATATCTAATATCTTTATCTAACATAAATTTCCCCTGGTGTAATTTGAGGCCATTTCCTCTCATCCTTTGTGAATGTTACAAATCACAAAAGTCTTTCTTCAAAATGTCCACTTCTGGTTTGGGTCTTTCTGAAGAGCTATTATCATAAATGCAAAGATTATGAAGAGAGGTAATAAGCAGACCCCATCAAAATTCCTTCTCCCTAGTTGAAAATCATCCCTGAAACACATAGCTCAAAGCAATCAGAAAATAATTAAAATGATGATGTACAGAGACTGTTGCTTATTGTGCCAACCAACACTAATTAATTATTTCTTTGTGATTCCAACTGTCTGTATCCATATGCCACCTATGGTCCTTATATTTTGGTATTAAGTACTTTGGCTAAAGGTCTCTTTTGTGGGTGTAAAGTGCCTAGCACAATTCTCCCTCATATAAAATTAGAGATCCCTAATGGTAACTGAAAATTGTAATTGAAAAGGTAATTAAAAATATGAGCAAAGAGAAGGTTAATACATTTCATAGATTAATGAAGAGCACACCAATATGCAAAACATCTTAACAAGACAAAGCCCACTTCCCCCTAAAGAACAAAGGGAAAAATGTCTATACACACCAGAATTCAGAAAAAAAATAATCAGCATTTTTCTTCACTGAAATCACACTGCTGAAGCTTTGAAAGCTGTAATTCTTCAAAATGCAGCATCCAGCAGACAGGTTTGCATGGCCTTTTGGCTCTACTCAATAAGAAAAGGCAAAGTGGCACACAGTCACCCTGACAACAGTCAGAGTTCGCACAACAAATAGCTGCTGCATTTTCTTGCAGAAAAACCCACATTCTGAAAACTTTGATACTCTTTCCCAAATTACTTGCTGTACAAAACCACAAATGCTAGATGAATGCTGACAGTAAAAAAGCATTTTTTGATTATTTGAAGCAGGGACACAGAGGCAAAGAAGAAAAGTGAGATGTTGCATAGACCCAAGGTCCAACTAATCCACCAGGTAGGGCTTTGAACTGCTGAAGTAATGCATGATAACTGCTGCCATACGCTCAGGGAAAAAAAGTACTAGAAATAAACACATATACAGAATGATTCCTCCACTGCTGTATAGCAGTCAACAAGATTCTACTTCTGATTTAGAGGGGTGTAGGGTTACTGTACACCTTTGCATTGGTACAAAGTCCTGCAGTTTGCTCAGTTGCTGTGATGTAGGCATCTGTAGTTAATTCACCTGCTAAATCTTTCTTAACCTTTTCTTGTCATGTCTGTGGAAAACTGTTGTCCAGTGGAGTTCATCTAGAAAGACCCCTGTAAAACCAGCTTACCTTATTATTCTTCTGGTTTAGATAAATTCCACTTCATTAGAACAGGAGCTTCAGACGAAGCAGCTATAGGTAACTGAGATTCTTTGCTTCCTAATTTTCAAGAGTTTACTTTGTGTTATGGTTAGGGCCTAACATCATCATTGATTAGACTGCTTTCTGTAGTGAGAGTTATATCACTTGTTGAATCTTGTCTCCACAGAAATTAAAAGGTCTGAATCACCTTTCATTCTCAATCTCTCTTCCCCAATAATCTCTTCTTCAAATGCATAATGTACCCAGTGACTACCAGTCTCTGACATTAAAGTATTTCTATTTTACTGACATTCTTTTATATAACTGTTTCTCTTACTCTTGCAATGTCTGACCAAACCAATCCCAAATGCAGAGTTAAATAATGCTACTTGTGAAGCTGTGTAAGTATAATTTGCATTGGAAGCAGAAAAGAGAAAGAAGGAGACCGTCCTGTCTCCTGAGCTTGTGTCTCTTTGCTGGAATGACAATATCTTCTTGTACTGACAAATTATGGGTGTTGAAATGCATCTGCAATCCCCTGGACATACACTGGACAGCGTGGTCAGCAAGACACTGAGGTGATCACAGTTAACATGACACACTGTAGCTGCCACACAACAAAAAATTCCTCTTAGAACAGCTCATTCAATAAAAACAAAGACTTAAAAATCTAATTTGTTACATTTATTTGTAAATGTGCAGCAGTCACGCAAAGTTGGTAAGGGATCCAAACCAAATTTTTAGATGAGAAACACTTTACCTCCAAGTTGTATTCTGAACTTACCTGCCTCTTCTAGGCAAATAATTGAGTCACCACCCAAAAAGAGGAGGAAGTTGGCAGCATATTCCCCAACCCCAACCTGGAATTGTGAGCTGAGGTAGTGATGGGGCACAGATTTGGTGCAACCAGTCAAATCCAATATGCTTTTACTATCATGAGAAGTTGATTGCCTGGATTTTTCCTTCCAATAATTTAAAAAATTTTGTCTGACAGTGGGAATCCAGAAATCTATTTAAATAACAGAATTTAGGAAAAAGCTGTACTAAATTCTCTTTTTCTCACACACACACAGAACAGATGGAGGAGAGACAGCAAGTTCCCTGCTAGTCACATCAGCTCATGAGCCAGACATTACAAAAACTGTCTCATCCAGCTCCTGTTGAAATCAATACAAGCCCTTCACTGAAGACCATGGGAGATAGAAAATAACCCTCTCCATGCTTCAGCCAGAATGTGTAAATGAGAAAAAACTGACAGCTTTCTTCCTCTCTGATTTTCATGGTTCCTAAGGATCCAGATTACAAAACACAATTTGTCAGCTATGAATTTTTTATGTGCTTGCTTGGCATAAATAAAGCTCATGTCTATGTGTGAATCAGGGAGACGGGAATCACTTTGCACTTTGACAAGAGAGAGGTACTAATAGCAACGCGTGAATAGGCATTACAGCGTTTCAAAGCTCTGAGGATGCAGTATGTCCTACAACTAAAGAAATGGTTGGAGTGAGTAGAAAGAGGACTGAAAAAGCGCTACTTGTTCCTTAAAAAAAAAAAAAAAAAATCATCATTTTGCATTGGTGAAAAATAAATTAAAAAAAAAAAAATCCAGACACCAGAATTTGTCTTTTATCAGCTGGATAACTTGAAATTCAACTGGCTATTGTAAATACCTAGAACATCTACCGTCTTTGAAATCAAAGAAAGACTTGCTCTGAAGTGCTTCACTGATATCAGCTTTCAATAATTCAAGTATTCCTGAATTCCCCAGCGATAATGACATTCATCACTGCAAACTCCTTTGGACCAAGGGTCCATTCATACTGGCCACACAGTGTCTACAGGTTTTGTTCTCATTTTGCCTTGCGTACTTGTGAGCTCCAATATTTATGACTTTACCCATGGCTTGTATTTTGGTCATAAATATTTCATCAGTTTAATTTTCTATGCTGTTTCTAGACATAGATCCAAGAAGAGGAGGAATGGGGGCTTTACTGTGTCAAAGTGAACTCTATCAATAACATCAAGTTGATGTTAATAAATATTAAGCAAGCAGAAAAATAGAAAATACAAGAATCTGCTTAAAAAAAAAAATCAAAGTTATACTCACTGCTGGTAGAGGACATACGGCTGTACTCAGACCTGCAAGACAATGATTTTAGTTAGAATTTATTACACTGAAAAGAGATAATGAAAAAATTATCAAATATAACATACACTGTATATTAAAACAGTTTAATGCCCATTTGGCATTATTTTTGTGCTGAGAGAATAATTGGAACAAGTTATGAACACTGATTCAGAAAGACTGGCATGTCACATGTAAGCAAAGTGAATAAAGCAATTAGGGTTTTATCCAGGGCATTCATGCTACCTAACTTTAGGTGTTAAAGCTCAGAAGGCTCTCTATAAAGAAAAAATAGTCTGCTTCAGACACAGGTCAGGACTAGAAGTCTTACTAGACTTTGACTCAGCTCTAAATGATCTCTAAATGCAGCTTTGCAGATTTTTTTTTCTTTTTTTTTTTTTGGAGAACTGCATTTGAAGAGCAGAATTTTTATAGTTCTTCGGTCACAAATGGCAGGGAGAAGAAAAAAAAAGAGTGCCAAAATACAAACATTTAGATGAGAAAGCTTTTTGCTTTAGAAAACCATTTTCCTCCTCAGGACATCTCTCAATAAAACTATAAGTCCATTGGTTATAGTCCAGTGCCTACTGAATTACCCACGAGAAAGTTAGAGCAGTTAAGTATTCTGAGCAACAGTGCAATTAATTTTTCAGATGCATTAAGCCCAATTTCCTGAGAACCCCATTCTGGGCTGATTAAAACATAGCCCATTTATGGGCTAAGATTCAGAAACACTAAAGGTAGAGAAAATACACCATCACTGAATACTAAAAAAACCAAAACAAAACCAAACAAAAAAAACCCCACACCACAAATAAAAAAAAAAAAAAAAAAAAAAAAAAACACTTCTGAGACCCTACCTATGACTTCTGGGTGTTTGGGTTTGGAGTTCACAGTCACAATGCCTCCAGCCTCCCATTTGCTGGGTCCCCAGAAAATACCCCACTCTCCAGAGCACTCAGTCAAAATTAATGTTTCACTTATGCCCTGCAGTGCCGTGAAAATAACAGTTAAAGTGCTCGGGGAGCTGCAACACACTTCTTGGATTCAAACCTAAATGCTTGTTTTTACATAATAGTTGCAGCAAGTTTGCAACATTTCTTTAACTTAAAGAAACCATATGAGCCTTGACTTCTAAGATATTTGTGTGGATACCATCTAAGCATATTCTTAGGATACGTTTATGCTCTAGTCTCTCAGGCATCCAAGAGAATAAAGGGCAATAATTCCCACATATCTATAGTATCTGGTTTTGATTTTAATATGGACACATCCCTGCAGAAGAAACAAAGCAATTACAGTCATCCCCATATTTCACAGCTCTGTGCTTAGCACTCAGTATTCCATAGATCAGATGCCAAGACTGCTGGTTTACATGAGAAAGACCATGAGGAACTACCCCCGAGTCTTTTTGCCAAGCCTGCTGCATCAGTGAAAGACGACACAATCTGAATTTTTCATAATACCCATGAAAAAAGGTCCACTAATACCATAAAGTACTATGAGGTTATCCTAACTTTTGGAAAAGATACAGGCAATACTGGGGAGAGAGTTGCTGATGGGGGCTTGCAGCTCTCCCTCGCTTACTCTCCTTTGCTAATCCTGTACCCCCAGCCACTTTGATAATGCCCGGGAGCAAGCAAACATCTTTGCCACACTGGCAGAGACCAGAGGATTAGGCCATTAGTAGCCACTATCAGTCACCTATGACTACCTGTTACATAGCACCTTCTCTATGAATAAAGTGTTTTCCCTCAACCGATAGCCTCCAGGACTCTGGTGTAGCTGGGAAAGGCAGAGGCAGTAATAACATTGTTGGCCCAAATGTAGGCTTGCTGCCCGGTGTGCAGCACCAATTTACACACAAAGACAAGGTATTTCCATTTCTTCTCATTTGCACAAAGTAGCAGCTGGTGGTAACCCACAGGGGGCTGGCTCCCTCATCATCAAAACTTTACACCATTTATACACTGTAGCAAACAAAGAAATCACTGTTCACTGGCTACAAGTCACAGAGTTCCTTTATTGATTAGTGTTCTACCTTCTATTGGTTAATGATTCTCTCACATCTCATGCTAATTAGTCCACACGTTCAGTTTTTCTCTTGAGTCGGTGGGTTTCTGGACTCACTGGGCTGTGAGTTGCTGGCCACAATCTCCTCATTTCCGCACGGTTGCTGAGTTGGCTTTGTTAGATTCATCCTTATCTCGGGAGTTCTGCCAAATGTCCTTGTGGCCCATAAATTCCACATACTTTGTGCCCACTATCAGCAGTAAATCCCTCTCCCCAAGCTTTGCTAACCTTCTCCTAGGTCGGAGATCATTGAAGCATGTCAAGCTCCAAACCTTAACAGCACAATTCTACCAACAAGTAATTTATCTGTTTAACACATCAACATAAGCAGAGATGGAGACCTTCTTCTTCCTGCTGCTGGGCAATGTACACACATCACTGGTCCAGCTCTGGGCAGGGACCAAGGGGAAGTGATCCCAGGAGCTGGCTAAGGTGCTGTGCAGGCCATAAAACTGTACAGTATTTTCAGCAGCAAGTCACGTCAGTGTCATTTGGCACCATGTATATTTGGAAGGGTGTGAAAACTGTGTAACATGTCACTCCTCATAAGCCCAGAGGCAAGCAATATGCATCCAGCTGCCTCCAAGCATCCCAAGCAAGGATTCATTTCCTCTGCACTTCTGTTTGAAAACAGCCTGGGGCTGTCCTTCAATGTATCCGCGTTCAGCAGTTGGCAGCTAATTCAAAATGAGTCTGCACCGCTTGTATTTCAGATAGAAGTGAGACAACATTTTGCCTTTTGCTTACTGCAAGTAGTAGCAGCATTCTATTACTTCACACTGTTATTTTATCACCCCAAAGTGCTGCAGGCACATTATAGGACATGGAGAACTAATGAGTCCTGAACCGAGGGAGAAGCAGTCCTTACATGCAGGACTTGAAAAATGAGACAAGAGGAAAAATAAAAAGATGAGGAGTGAGAAAGGAGGAGACAATAGTGTGCTTAGAGACTAATTGCATAGACACATTTTAATAGGCTTCAGAATTGTATTTTTTTTTTGTAATTCTAATATTGTTTAACCTAATATTTAATTCATGTTTGTTGCATAACTGACATACACATAATTAAAAAAAGCAGATAATTAAGCTCGAAGGCATATGTCAACCTCAGATACCAAAACGAGGACTGCACCCTCACTAAGCTACCTCTACTGTCAATAAAAAGAGAGGTCTGAAGTCTGTGTCTCCTTAACTGTGTCTAGTGAGGAAGCCTACAAAAACAACATTTCTAATGTTGTACTATTGGTCACATGTCTAAAACCAAATGGGATGAGTATGAGTCTCTGTGTGTGCTCCCAGGGACTTGAATCACCTTTTGTCCTCCCTCCAACTCCTTTCTTTGTTTTGTATCTAGCCCTTGAGAACAAAAATAACACTGCTAGTAAAATCCTTAATATTTTCAAAACATTAACACAAATCATTCAGATTCGTGGCATGCGTTGGTAAGTGGCTTATAAAATATTTTTTTTTCCTTATAATCACTTATTTAGGACACTAAATTCTGAAGATAGTATAAGTCTTTTAAGCTTTTCAGACTGGTACACACAACAAGCATTCCCTTTGACAAAGCCATATATTAGAAAAATTAAGTACTGAAACAAACACCTCCTGGGGCACATAGGCTCTCTGCCCATCAAACTACTTTGCTCCTTCCTGTTCTTTCCATTCCTGTTTAAACATCCCAAGTATCAGCTCCTACCAGTTCCCTTGGAAGAGGAATTTCCCATTAGGATAACTTTGGAGTAAAACACTCCTGGGCTTTAATGGTGACAGATGGGGGCTATACTGGGGCTCAGAGGTTCCAGGCTAATTATACGGTCTTGCAGCAAGCTATTTCCTCTGAGAGATGTTAGATTATAAATAAAAGGAAAGAGTCATTCAGGACAGAAACTGAACAAATAGAGAACTATTCTTTTTATAGGCACATAATGAGAAAAAAAAATTATCAAAAAGGGTATTGAAACAGTGTGAGGTACTGAAAAGGAAGGCTCATTGATCAGTCAAAAAACACACCAATCTTCAAAGAATTTGTCCTCAATGATCAGTACACCAGCAAAGAGGTGCTATGAAGATGTCAAGAGACATAAAAATAGGAAT
The DNA here is from genome assembly GCF_003031625.1 of Empidonax traillii. Classification (NCBI taxonomy): domain Eukaryota; kingdom Metazoa; phylum Chordata; class Aves; order Passeriformes; family Tyrannidae; genus Empidonax; species Empidonax traillii. The sequence goes on along the minus strand of NW_020955425.1, from coordinate 684,551 downwards.
GTAGAAGCTTGAGATAAAGGTGAGACCTTTATACCCATTAGTGCCATTGAAGGATCACAACTGTGTGCTGTCAGAGAGAGTATTAGAATCAGGAGCACAAAAGATCCCAAGCAATCCTCTGAGATCAATGTGCACTGCTCGTTGCTGATTTGTGATACAGAGAAAATTCCCAAGAGAGGGAAACATCCCGGGGAATACCAGTAAGCAGCTGCTAGTGCAGCTTGCAGTTATTGAGTGTGGTAAATGAAACCACTGTTTCCTTGGGTAAGACGCACGGCTATATTACAGCTATGAATCACACAAGCAATGTAGCTACACCAGCATTGCTCCGTGCTTGGGTTCCTTTGGCACACTGATCAGCTGTGGCACAGCATCACGTTAACACAGATACAGCACTGACAGCTACAGTAATAAACAAATATTCCCAAGAGAACTGTCTGGGACCGAGGCCAACTGCCATGAAACAGTCTGCACCTGTACCATTAAAACCTCTTGCCTTCCAAAACATACTGGTGAGTGGCCTGCTGGGAATGATCCCCGAACCATGGTAAGGTGGCAAAACAAGTCCCTGGCCAATGGTAAAACATACCCAGGAATGACATGGGAGAGAGCTAGATGGCTCCATCCAAACTGATGCCATCAACCATTTTAAGTATTCAACAATATGGACAATTCTGTCCTGGTGCTCAGGGACACCCCTACGTGCTGTTTAATGCACTGGCATGGCTGGAACTAAGGTTTCTGAGCTGTGCAGCATTTCTTACATAACACTACACCCCGATATGCCCATGGTCTCCATTACCAGGGCTTCTAATCCCACCCCTCCAAAAGGAAATAGTTGAAAGTTTACAATCTCTTCTGTGCCTGCATCCTTCACTTGCCTAGGATTGATGGAATGGCATCTGCTGGATTCGCGTTTCCCATGCCTTCTCTTCACAGAGTTGTTGCAGATTTCGCTGTTACATACTAAGAGCTGTGTGTAACAGCTTCTTCCCTGCCTCAGAAAGTGCTCCAAGGGGCACATGGGAGTATTTTACAGCAGTTAAAGCTCCATGTACAAGTTAGAAGATTTGACTTTGTAGCTCTGTCCTGGGTGTCTTCTCACCAAATTCCTACTGGTCAGACTACAATCTGCTTCACTAATACCAGTTCGATGCAAATCTGTTACCTTCACTGTACTTCTACTCCTGTAATCAAGATGACTGAAACGGAATAACTCATAGCCACTTGTCTCAAAATCCTTGCTCTAGATTTCTAGTAGAATGACAAAGTCAGATGACAGATTCCCAACATGCAGCTCTAACCACTACACTCAGGAGCTTATTACCAACAGTAGTGTTTGCAACCCCACATGGGAGACATCATCATCATATAAGAATGAAAGGTTGGTTGTAATCTTCCAAAAAGCACCTGATGAGGCAGGACCACTCTGTGCTTTAGTGAATACACCTGCCTGCATACTCTGCTCACCACTTATTCACAGAGCACTCCCAGCGGGACAGGTCAGGTGTCATGTATCCACACATTCAAAGCCAAGGTCAGTCATCTTCCTGAGGTCCTGGTTCTCTTAATTAGCAACAGAAGAAGCCTGATTTATCCTAAACATCAGACATTCACACCACTGCAGTGAACCTCACTGCTTGCTGGGACCTAGCCATCAGGGTGTCAGCACAGAGCTCATGGACACCAGAATGTGATTTAAAGTGTGTTTCAACCTTGCTTTCAGTGCTTAGCCCCAGTGCCAGGCACTAGCAGGTATGCCTGCCCTGAGGTTCAACCAAACAGCTTCACTCCAGTGAGTAAATCTGGTTAGATATGGTGCTTCAACCCCAATTTGTGACAAGCAGCTCAACTTTACATTATCCCAATGTCAAATCAGAGACAAGTTGAGTACCATGACATATCTGGACTGATGTGTCTACATAAAGTGAAAATCTCAGCAAAAAACAAAAGAAGCCCCAAGGTAAAAATAGGCCTTGAAAAAAAATGGGCCTTGGTTTGTGTTCCTGAGAGTTTCTCATAGATGAATGAAATATGTGACAAGAGACTGACATGTCATTTTGAAGGACTACCATACAGATGACAAAGTCATAAGTGTTGAATCCCTTTCAGCTAGAAACACGAGACATGAAAACAACCTCTCGCCCCAACCATTCCACTATTCATCTGATAATTTAATAAACACATTCTAACTGAGGACACACATGAATCACAATGCTCTTAGTATTTTACCTTGAAATAAGAAACAACCTTCTTTTTAATATAAGCTTCCTTGTCTTCTATTAACAATTGTATTCTCTACTTTAGAATCTCACACATTTTACAGAGCTGCAACAAATACAAGATTTTTTTAAATCTGCTTAAAAGATAAATTAACAGAGGCTCAAATAATTTGCAATTTGGCCAGGATCACAGATACAGCTACTGAGAGCCATAAGGAAAAACAACAAACAAACGTAGCTCAGTCAAAACTAAACATAATCTCTGCAAAATTAACTTGAGGAATAGAAACACAGAAGAAAATGTGAAGGAGGCAACAAGCACCATGAGTATTAACTGTTACCAAAGAGTAATGGAAATATAAGTGGAAAAGTTGCAAATTCAAAAAAATTAAAAGTTACAACTTCTCAAAACTTAATTTTAAGCAACTTAGTATTTTTTTTTTCTCGCTTGTTTGGTTTTCTTTCCCAGTTAGCTACAATTGTGTACATATTTCTCCTCCCTTCAATATCTCTCTTCCACTCGTTTTTCCTCTCTGTTCACTTTCTAATAAAAGTCCAAAGAAAGACTATTCTACCCCTCCAAAAATGTCAGGTTTTATAATACAAATCCACTACTAAAATTATTACCAGAGTAAGTATCACCCATACTTCTGGGCTAAAAGTTTTCAGTAGCAGATGAAATTAAGTTTTTATACTAACCCCCCCCAAAATATGTTTCCCAAGAAGACACAATTTGTACAGGTGGAGTCTCTCAGGCCAAGGATGGACAAACAATTTCAAATCTCATTAATAAATAGCCTATATAAACTAATTGGCTTATATGTTCTACACCCTTTATTTAGGTACTTGACAACACCAGCTCAATCCATTCTTATTGGATTCAGGAACTGAAAATATGCTATTTTTGTTCATCAGACTCTTTGCCAACCCTACTTACCAAGGCAAATGCAGTAGGAGGAACATGTTTTCCAACGGATGAGGAAAATGAAGTTTTCAAATTGTAATTGATCTTGCCTTTAGCACAGAGTTTTGCCTGCTTTTGTGGCTGGCAGCCACAACAAAACCCTAAGCAACATATGCCCTGTGGAGTACTTGATGTGTTCAATTCGTTAGCTGCTGTAAGCAGCTTCAGCAGTACAGGCTCCATATAAGAGCTCACACATCATTACATACAATCATTGAAATGACAAGGGCTTGCAGTGCCTGGATTTACTAGAGTCACTATCCACTATTGTTCCCTGAGTGACAGAGAGGGACCACTCGACACAAAACTGTTACTGAATTACTCTGACGGTTGTTTCTCCTTATACTTTCAGTGCATGAGAGCTGAACTTCAAAATAGGTACTTGTTTGGGTTTTTTTGTTTGTTTGTTTTGGTTTTTTTTTTTTTTTTTTTTTTTTTTTTTTTTTTTTTTTTTTTTTTTTTTTTTTTTTTTTTTTTTTTTTTTTTTTTT